>NW_001865066.1:282769-417284 GCF_000002865.3 Monosiga brevicollis MX1
TCACCTCTTACTTCTCTCTTCTCAAACCAATTCATTCTCTCTCTCTCTCTCAATCTCTCTCTCAAACTCTCTCTCAAACTCTCTCTCAAACTCTCTCTCAAACTCTCAAACTCTCAAACTCTCTCAAACTCTCTCTCTCTCTCTCAACACACACACACTCTTCTCTCTCTTCTCTCTGTCTCTGTCATCCATCCATTCGACAGTGCGTCGGGGACCTGGACGGCACCACTTGTTCAAGTCTTGATTGATTGAAGGATTGCAAACAGGTGAGGGTGGGGGAGGGGCAGCCAGGCAAACGTGTGCACCATGGCGGCGCCCGCGCTCAAGCTGCCAAAGAAGACAAACGTCGAGTATCGCATTCGGCTGAAGGTAAATGTGGGCTGCCCTTGTGCGTGTTGGCCTCCTCGCCACGTGGCCATGCGCACCGACTCATCTGTGAACCACCCGGCGCTTCGACCCCGGTCTCGCCTTGATAGCGACGTGAACAAGACTGGGATGCCGTCCAAGAGCTTTTGCAGGAAAAAGCCGCGCGCAAGCAGGTCTGGCCCCTGCCCCCGGGTCCTACCGCCCTGCCTTTTTCATGGAACAGGCCCACCAGGTCATGAGACCAGCCGTCCAATGCGCCTCACAAACTCTCTTGGCCGGACTTGATTAGCATGGCGTGCGAACACAACTGGAGCGCGCCGTAACCGCTGAGCGAAAGAAATCACTGCAGCTCTTTCATACCAATGCCAAGCGGTAAGCTGGCGGTCGTTTCTGGATGATCCAATGCGACTTGAGGGCTGCGAGCCCCTCTGGGATGTCGAGGTGCAACCATGACTCAGCTGAGACCCTACCACAACCACTGCTACCTCCTCAGGGCAAGCAAGGCCGGAGATGAAGACAAAGCCAAGACGCTTGAAACGCGGCGCTCCGCTCTGCTTGAGTACAGCGCGGAGCAGTTGTGTGCCCTCGTTCTTGGTGAAGCTGAAAAGCCCACGGCAGCCCCCATCCAGGCCGCACTTCAACGCTTCACGGGCAACAAAACCATCAAGGTATCAGCTTATACCTCTCTTTGGCACTGCCCCCTTGCTCCATCCCTTCTCCCCTTTCCTTTTCCTTTTCCTCCTCCTCCTCCTCCTCCTCCTCCTCCTGGGTATTTCCTGATCCGCCCGAGCGAGCATGTGTACATTGCACCATCTTTCACGGTTGTCACCTTTTTGTTTCAGGACCTGTTGCAACAGTATCGTGTGGCGGGCATGGCAGCCACCCCAGCCGTGCTGGAAGTTGCCGTGCAAAAAATGAAGACCGAGGCAGAGGAGCAGGCTGCGGCCAAGGCCATGGCTCGGAAAAACAAGGGCCGAAACAACAAAGCAACAGATGAAGCGAGCAGCAACGCCCCGTCTGATCTCAGCGCGGCTGCTGATCAGGTTGATTATCAGGAAGAACCAATGACCGACAGCGACGGGGAAGGCCAGATGGGACATTTCGACTCAAAGTCGTGGAGTCAAATGGTGGACAGCGTGGGCCATGCCAGCGACGACGATGATAGCGACGATGACGAGGCTGAGCTGGCGCAGATGCGCGCCGATCTCGCCGCTGCTGAGAAGCAACAGGTTGGTGCTTGGCGTGAAGTACCACCTCATGTGCAGATAACTTGTGGCCCTTCGCTTCCTCAAGAACGGGTCATGTTCGCGTGTCCTTGTCCCGCAACATTTGCCCCCAATTTCCTCTTCCCTCCCGCTGACACATTCACTCTGGCCTGCCTGCGGCTTGTTGGGTGGGGGTTTCATGCCGCTAGAAAAAGAAGAAAAATCGACTGGGGCAGCGAGCACGGCAGATGCTCGCTGAGCGCAAGTATGGCAATGATGCGCGTCATAAAAAGGACCCGAGCAAGGATGCCAATCTGCGCCAACAGAAGCAAAGAGAAAAGGCGCAGCAAGACCGGCGACGCGCACGACAGGAAGATCGAGGATCGAGCCGGTCCCGAAATGGAGGTGAAACTACGGCTGGGCGCCAACCGCGCTCGCGCGGGTCCGGTGGAAGCACGTCGTCGGCCGCTGCACCAGCAGAGCCCGTTCATCCGTCATGGCAAGCCAAGCAAATGCAGAAGCGCCAGGCCGTGGAGATTGGGGCTTTTTCAGGGAAAAAGATCAAGTTTGATGACTGAAAAGTGCTTGTCCATTTATTCTTTTTTTCTTTTTTTTTTTTCTCTCCTGACCCAGACCGTGGTGCGCTGCTTGTTGGTCAAATGGTGCACATTTTCAAATCGAGTATACCCAAACAGCAATGTTGTTCCCTGGTTGAGCGAAGGCAATGAAGTGATGACGAGATTCATTGACAAACGCTTTCGGCCACGTTGAGTTCTCGCTTGTGGGAAAGACTCCGAGCGAGTCGCGAGCACAAGGGCGAACAGCACAGGTCAGAGAAAAAGAAAAGAATGATAAAAGAAATTTTGAGTGGACCTCGTGAAAAGAGGATGCGGTAGCGACGCCTCGGCAGCATAAACCAAGTTGCAAGCGACGTCTAGACCATCGGGATCTTGATGGGGTGCAAGACAAAAAGATACTAAGCAGTTTTACTTGCAGACAATTTCTGAAGCTTGGCCTCAACGGCAGCTAAGCGGTAGGGAAGGAGAACGGCACCAGCAAAGTGAGAAGAATGATAAACTCGACATATGGGGGGCGACGAATCTGGGGTCGGAGCAGACAGGACACACCAAGGTCTTCTGCGGTAAGTTTGAGCTTGGGAAGCGAGTTATCGACGTATTCAATGTAGGCCACCTGCGCGCTATCTGGTTTGCGAAAGCCGGCCTTCATGATACGGGTGTATCCGCCAGGACGATCAGCAAAGCGCTTGGCCAGCTCATCTTTCAGTTTGGTCTTGAGGCTTTGGTCCTGTGCAAAGCAAGGTGGCAATGGAGATACCGCGAACGTGAGAACAGATCATGATGAACCACGACACGGGCCCGGATGGCGCGATGCATAATTTTGAGGGGTCAAAGGGGATGGGCAAGCAAAAACTCTGCCGCCACGCACGAAGAGGAAGCTCTGAATGCTGCGATCTGCGTGTGGTGTATTCTTCTTGGCAAGAGTGATGAGCTAGATGGGCAAAGGAGGTGCGGGAAATGCGTGAGGGGAAGATGGAAAGCAAGGCGGCTACTCGAGTCCTTCCCGCTCCGACCGAGAGGTGTCTGCAAACCTGCTCGGCGGGGCGGCGCAGCTCCTTGGCCTTGGCCAAGGTAGTTTTGATGCGCTCATGGCGAATCAGTGAATCGGTAAGGTTGCGCAGCAGGGCTCGGCGGTGGGCTGAGCCGCGTCCCAAGCGCCGGAACGCCTTGCCGTGACGCATTCTTGCTGTGACAAAGTATCAAGACGAGCACGCAAACACCGACACGACAACGTCCACCAACGCACAGCAACTCTGTGACACCCAACGCTGACCGTCAAGCAAGGCACTGCGTTGCTCGCACCGCGCTGCCACTGCCGAAATGAACTGAAAAAAAAAAAAAAAAGAGAAAAAAAAAAGCGTTTGCCCACGCGTTGCTGCCGGGGAAAAATAAAATGGTCACTGCTTTCGCTTTTTACCCTTTGCCCTTTTGGATTTTTGGGGAGTTTTTGATCTTTTTTTGACCTTTTTTGACCTTTTTTTCTTTTTTTTTAAATGGCTTTGTGGCTTTGGGTGATCCACACTCTCGCACGCGCACACGCGGATCTTAACCTATGCTCTAATTCACGCTCATCGGGCCGTGATGCTCATCTGATCAACAAACCAACGCGGCCTGAAGCGGCCCTGTGAACCAATGTGCCCCTTTCAACCAATGCGACCCCCCAAGTCTGACCCACTGCCTTTACGCAAGAAACAACAGAGACAAACAACAATCGTGGCAGCTCGACATGCTCCCAGCACGTTGGATGAATGGCATTGAAACACACTGAAGCAAAGCCCATACCAGCTCTACTCGCCCCCGCCCTCGTCTCGCTCTGCCTCTCTACTCAGCACCCTTCCCGCGTTGCTTGCTTCCCTAACGTAATCCTGAGCTGTAAATTTGATGACATTTATTGCTGACACATTGGCCAGAGACCCAGTGGAACGGGCGAAGCCAAGTCAGAGGGAGGAAGACGCAGTCATTCGAACCAAGTCAATCTCAAGGAGATTTCAGTAACCGTCGAGAGAGTCTGGCCATTTCTGCCCGGCTTCTAGAGAAGCGAAGCAGGGTGCAATAACAGTGATAACACGGCTGCTGGACGACTCGAAGCGGCATCCTTCCCTCCCGCTGCACTGCAGAGGCCGGTACTCGCCGCGGTTGACGGCGCCTTGGCGCTTGGATCGTGCGCAGGTGGGCGGCGTTCAGAGGATAGGTGATTGATGTGTGGATGGGTCTGGTCGTCGCTAGGCCCGCCCCCGCGCCGACCATCCAGGACACACCGATTGACAAGCGCCTGAGCTAAGTTGGACACACTAGCTGACGCCTCTCCCTCTCTCTCTCCCTCTCTCTCTCTCTCCCTCTCTCTCTCTCTCCCCCTCTCTCTCAGTGCCGGTGCATGCAGGCATGACTGCGGCGCGCGCCATGACCACAGTCACGGCCACTGAGGCGAGTGACCCAACACTCAACCACAAGCAGACGGCGCTAAAAGGCTCTCACCACAGCGGAGTCCGCGCTTCCCTGCAAAACCCCGCTTCTGAAGCGCCCTTCCGTGAGCGGCCAGTCTGCCCCGGCACCTGGGCCCCCTCACGCGGCTGTTGCAAACTCCAGAGCTCCCCCCTGGGACGCTGGCGGCACCGTCTACTTCAACGCCCCGCATGGCCCAGCCCTGCCCTATCATCCGAACAACCTTGGCACTATGGCCCTGCCCCCGGGCTATGATCTCTACGCCACTCAGCATGCTCTTTTAGCAACCTCGCCGGGCTTCCCCCTGTCGGGCCCGCCGCCGTACGGCTACCCGACCACGCCCGAGGCCAATAATTACAACCCCTGGCCCGTGCCCGGACTCGGCCTGCCCACCCCAGCCTCCCCGAGCCTGGGCTTGGCTTCAAACGGTTTCCCGCCAACCCCGACCATGATCGTGAACGAGACGCGATCTCACATTGCATCCACCCCGAGCAGCAACACGAATGGACCGTCACCTGGACCTGGCGGCTACATGCTTCATTCCTACCCACACGCCCTCCACGCCAGTTCGGCGTACCCGGGCACGCCCGAGCAAGGCAGCTTCTGGGCTCCTCCGCCCGAAACCTCAGAGCCGTTTCTACATGCTTTCACCGGTCAAGCACCCCCCCTGTCCGCCAACGGCATGCCCCTCGCCCCCTACCCACACCCGTACGCGCACGGCAACGGCAACGGCCCGCAGCCCGTGCATCCACAAAACGCATACCACGGCCCGCCCTTCCATCACCCTCAGCACTTGCAGCAGCCTCACCAGCACTACCACGGACCCCAGGCTCCACAGCCTTACCATCAGACCGCCTTCCCAGTGCCCTCGGCGGGCCCCACGGCATACCAAACACAGCCCTATCAACGAGCCATGCCGCCTGCAATCCCATCTCCTCATCCGTCCAGTACCCGCACCCCGCCCTCGGCCACCGCTTTAAAGCTTCAACCCCCACCCAAAGGCAGACACACCCATACGCCCCCCTCGTCGTCCATCTCTGCGCCCGCGCCCCCTGCAAGCCCCGCGTCGTCAATATCCCATCCAACTCTGCCCGATGGACCCCGGCCCAATGGACCCCTGCCCTCGGCCGAGCCCTCGGCGAGTACCTCAACTGTCGCTTTTTCACAGCACCCGACAGTTTTGGCCGCCATGTATCCGGTTCGTGCCGATGCAGATAGTACCTGGCCTCCAACAGGCTCTAGTCAGCACCAACGTGCCGGAACAGGCCTCAACACCGTCCACGACCCGCCACCACCCACCTCTGTCGCCAATGCGCCTCCCTCCGTCCCCACCGACCAGGCCTCAGAGGCCTCGACACAGGAACAGGTGGAGTCGCACGGCCCTGCAACCAAGCCCTCTCCGTCAGACCGCAGCGGCACACCGCCAAATGTGCAGCAGCAACGAGCCCGTGCCATGCTCGAGCTGCGCAAGGCACAAGCTAGCCGCGCCGCTCAAGATTGGATGCAAGCTCATCAACGACCACCCGTTCGAACGGCCCAGCACGAAGCAAGCCGGCCACCCATGCCACACAGCTATCGACAACAGCGTCCCAGCGCCATGGTAAATGGGTCCCATCACCACTCGACACCTGCCGTCAAGCAGCTCGCCGCACAGAGCGATTCAGGTCTAGATCCCGCAACCCCTACGTCCACCGCTGCCACAGCACTTCTTCCCACCGAGGCCGCCGATACAACCTCGTCAGTGTTTGAAGCTTCAGTTCTAGCCACTATTGAGGCCGCCACTGATTCGGGCACCACAGACCCGCAACTCGTGGTGCCGAGTCCAGCCCCCGTAGCGCCTGCTCCTATCCATGAGCTTCCAGATGCCGCGCTTCTCTGTCTGCAAGCTGATGCCTGTGCGACGCTTGATGAGATGCTGGACTGGTGTGACATCCCAAGCCATCTGAGGGCTGCACACGACTCTGAGCAAGATGCCCAAGTGCACCCGCACTTGGGCCGACGATTGTTCACCATTGACAACCCCGTACTCAACAAGCCCTCCACGGACGTCAACGGGTTTGTCCCCTTTCTGTGTTCTTGTTCCGATGCCCTTTTCCCTGCTTTTTATTTTTGCGTGATGGCCATCATCTTCGTACCTGGCCTCACCATCATGGATTCTGCCTACGCACACGACACATGGGTGTCATAGAATTTTGGAGCTATTGCACGAGATTGAGACTCCCGCGCCCGTTTCTGCCGAAGAGGCAACGGCCGAGGCATCGGCAGGGGGGCTTTCCGATACTGTCTCGTCATCGCACCGCAGCACTCGAACGATGGTAAGTGCAAAACACCTTCACCTCTCTTCTCGCCGACAACGTCATCTGACTGCAGCTGCCCGTGCAAACCCCAACAACAGGATGGTACTTCCCGAGGCCGCTCCAACCCGCACCCGCCCGTGTTTCAACCAGACCAGACTTTCATGCGGCAGCAACCTGTCTGGGTGCAAGGCAAGGCTCCTCTGGCCCAAGTGCTCAATGCTTCATAGCCTCCGGTTCGATTTTTGATTTTTTTTTTTTTTCGGTGTTTCTATTCTGACCGCTCCGAGAGACTACCAGCACCCTTTGTCTCGGGATCTGGCTGCGCACTCGTCGGTGCTTTTGACCACTGTCTGCTGCGCACTTGAACCTCGGGGCCTGGACTGACACTTTCTCCTTTTTCTCTCTTTTCTATTTTCTATTCTTCCTTTTCTTTTTCTTTTTCTTTTGCTTTTTCTTTCCAATGCGATCCGATCCTGCGCACGCCTGGCGTGTCCGGTTTGTGCCACAGCTCATCACCTTTGGAATTTACGAGTTTGTATTGAAGAACCAGTCTGATTTTCCTGCCCGAGGCGCCACCTCGAACAGCATAACCAAAGCGGGTCGGACACATTTGTTGACGAACGCAGTGAGATGTGCTGCGGTTCAGCTCGGCACTTAATGTAGCAATTATAAATATTATTGCAGCTTTCCAGGTTTAGACGTGATAATACCATTACGATAAAGTATCAGTTTATGCAGTACTTATCGCTACTTTTGTGCCGTGCACTTTTTATTTTGTTGTTGAGCTGGACTTGATCGAATCAGTGACGGGCAACGAGGAGTGAGACGCCAGCAGGCAGGCCGAGCACAGCAGTGCGGGGCGAGCGGGTGTCGCCTGACCACAAGCATCCTGCTCAAGAAGCGAGGGCGTTTTGTTTTTTCTCGCCAAGATCATGCCGACCATCATCTTTTCTGCCTATCTCACGAAGCAAGGTCTGACCCCGTCCCGCCCCCCTTGTCGCTCGCCACCGTCTCCTTCTTCAGGGCTGGCTGCACTGGCTGCTGTCCGTGGCCCTGACCCGTACCAGTCTATGGAATGCTCTTTTCTCCATTGTTTCTTGATCATACATGGCTGGGCTACAAGCCAAGCCCTGCGTGCGGCTCTGTCCTCGCCATGGTAGCTGGTCACAGTCCATTCACGCATTTGTGGGTGGGTTTTTGCATGTGTGTGCATCGGGTAGGTGCTGTTCGCAAGAGCTGGCGCAAGCGCTGGTTCGTGCTCGACAGTCATGGCAAGCTATCGGTACGTATGTGCCCAAGATACCTCGCTTCATATGCCCACGAACCTGATGCGGCGTGCGGCCTCGGGCTGATGCTGCGCATGTTTGATGCACCATAGTACTACAGTGGACAGCACTCGGACAAGGCAAAGGCATCCATTGATTTGAAACTGGTCAAGGACGTCATCGCCGCCAAGCACTGCGAGGTGTGCGCCTGCCGACCAACAATTGCGATCCTGCCATCTTGGTTCAGCCCACGCCGCTAGGGTCGATCGTTCGGCGGGGGCGCGTATGTGAGGGGGAAGCTTGCAATCGACACCATGGGGCTCTGACAGTCCTGTCTTGACTGCTTTCGGGGGCAACCAATCGGACCCAATAGTGTGCCTGGCCTCAAGGATTCCCACTATCACAAGCCTTTGGTTTGGTGACTGAGACTCGGACCTATCACGTTGGTTGACGAGCGCATGAACCCCAAACGACACCAACGCCTCTGCCCCAGGGGCTGGGCCTTGTGTGGGCCATGTCTTGTGTGTCTCATTGGCCTACCTCGTCTACGACTGCAGATGTATAGCGAAAATGACCTTGAGTTTCTGGACTGGATGCGCTACATTAAGAAGGAGGCGCGGATCGCCCACCCCATCCCAACGGGTGCCCCCGTCACGGATGGCATTACGTCTCAAGTTGTGAGTTGAGCCCCGACTGTGGCATTGGTTGAGCCCAGAGGCGTGCCAGGTCAAGCGCTGGCCCGTTGGCCATGATCGTGACTGGTCTATATATCCGCGCACGGGAACGGTGACCCCTGTCTGCACTGTGATTGGCGCCTCTAGGTGCAAGAGGATCATTTGGGTCGACACAAGAGCGTGGTTCGACTCGCGCATCAGTCCGGGGTGAGCTCTGCAAGCCAGAGCATGACCTTGGTCGGGTTCGAGCAAGCGTTTGGACACTCAACCCGGGTCTTTGCTCGAAATCGTAGGCAGCCGCCGTACCGGCGAGACCAGCGGCGGCGCCCGTAACCGTGGCACCAGCTGCAGACCCAGACCTGAGTGCGAGTGAGTCATCGGGGGATGAATGGGATTGAGGAGGGGGGTGTCTCTCTGAATTCCCGCAGCACCCCTGACTCACAAGCGCAGCTTTTCCCAGCAAAGGTGTTTGCGTTGTCCCATGTATCCATTTGAACGTACTCTCTAAGCGGCTTTCCTGTCTTGATGTTCTGTGTGTGTTCCTCTTCCTCTCGTTTCTGCTTGTTCTTCTTTTTTTTTTCTTCTTTTTGCTGATCAAGACTTGCCTTGATGGGCCTGGCCAATCCATGCCCAAGTACACCCTTTTCCCTACGTGCCGACCCTCTGCCCTCGAATACGCAGTCCCACCCCAAGTCATGCATGGTCGATACGCCATCGCGCACATCAAGCCAGCTACTTGTGCTCTTTCGCTTAAAACCCAACGCCCAAAAGTCTTGCCGAAACCAATACAAAATTTCGCTTTTGCATCTCAAGAACAAAAGAAGTTGGCCAACAGATTCCTTTTGTTCTCTCTCTCTCTCTCTCTCTCTCTCTCTCTCTCTCTCTCTCTCTCTCTCTCTCTCTCTCTCTCTCGTCGTAGCAGATCCAAGCTGGAATGCAGAATGCTTGGTTTTTGTTTTGTTGTGGTCTTTTGTGTACACGTTGATGACAGGTGTGGTTAAAGCCCCTTTGAATGGCTATGCAAGGTGATACATAGGTGTGGGCACTCTACATCTCTGAAGTGTGTGCGAAAATCTGTCCTCACGCCCCCCTCCTTCTTTTCTCTGAATGTCTCTGTTCTCTCTCTTCTCTCTGACTCTCTTCTCTCTGAATGTCTCTCTCTCTCTCTCTCTCTCTCTCTCTCTCTCTCTCTCTCTCTCGGTGTTCAGTGTCAGTGACAGGTCTTCAAAAAGAGATCATTTGGCAGTCGAGATCCGCCGCTTGAAACACTGGAATTCCATTTTCCGTCCCTGGATAGCATTCATCCAAGAGTGTCAAGGCCGTAGTATCAACCTGCCATCATGCCCTGGAAGCCCCCACCCCAACCCAAGTAAGATTGGCAGCAGCTCGCGCTCGCGCCGCCCTTTCCCAACATCGAGATGACTGCAACCCACAACCCGACTGAGTGTTTCTTGTTGTGGTCCGTGGTGTGAGGCTTGCCGAGCCCCGTTGGCTCGCCTCTCAACAGGCCCCGCCACCACCACCACCACCACCACCATCACATCCAAACCCCTTGGTCCATTTGATGTGGTTTTTTTTGTTTTGTTTTTTGACAAGTGGTCGACGCCAAGGCAAATCTGTTTGTGGAGCTGCCTTCTGGCTAGTCTCATGTTGGTCGTTGTTGCTGTATCTTCTTCGGTCACCATTGCGTTTGCTTGCACTGCCAGATGCGCGCGCTGCGAGAAGACGGTGTATCCCACCGAGCAGTTCAAGTGTCTTGACAAGGTGTGCCTGCCGTCATCAGCCTGCAAGCTAAAGAGGCCGAAGGATTTTGGTCAGGCCAACTCATGCTTTTTTCCATCTCGTGGTGAACGAATAGCTCTGGCACCATGGCTGCTTCAACTGCGAGATTTGCCACATCAAGCTCACCATGAGCACGTACCGTGGCTATGAAGGCCAGCCCTACTGCAAGACGTACGCCTTTTGTTTGCTCCCTCCCCCTCGGCAAACGTGCGTCTAACAAGTCACTGATCCTGGACACCTATGCCGGCTGATGGTCCCGTGAGACAGGCACTACCCTCAGGGTAAGGCCACGCAGGTGGCGGATACCCCCGAAACGCTGCGTTTGAAGAAGCAAACCGAGCGTCAGTCCGTCGTTCAATACACCAAGAACTATCAGGCCGAAAAGGGCAAATATGTTGGTGCCGCTGATGACAAGAACATTGCCGTACGTGTCATGTCTGTTTGCACAATGGTCTGCTCGGGGATGCGACCAAGGTCTCAAGTCGGATCGAGACAGATGGGGATTGTGACAGCACGGCCTCCACTGATCAATCGTCATGCCATGCCAACCTGCTTGCTTCGTGGCACTTTGATCTAGTCCGCCCTGTCTAGCCAGAAGAAGGCGTCCAACCTGGGTTATCGCAGTGCCGCCGAGGCCCCGGCACCCACCAAGCCTGCCCCCGCCGCTGCTCCGGCCGCTGCTCCGGCCCCAGCTCCTGCTGCTGCTGCCCCTGCCCCTGCGCCAGCGCCCGAGGCGGCCCCAGCTCCTGCTGCCCCGGCTGTCGAGAGCGAGGACTATGTTGCTCAGTACGACTACGAGGCTGCCGACACGGACGAATGCTCCATCCAGGAGGGTGATGTCATCACTGCCGTCACCATTGTGGACGATGGCTGGGTCAGCGGCACCAACTCGCGCACCGGCCAAAGTGGTATGATCCCCAGCAACTATGTGGTCAAGCAGAGTGAGGCTCCTGCCCCAGCTGCGCCTGCTGAGCCCGAACCCGCACCTGAGCCTGAACCCGAACCTGAACCCGAACCTGAACCCGAACCCGAACCCGAACCTGAACCTGAACCCGAAGTGGCAGCTCCCGCTCCTGCGGATGCTGCGGCAGATGGAGAAAAGTGGAAGGCACTCTACGACTACGCCGCCCAAGATGGCGACGAGGTGTCTGTGACCGAGGGTGAGGAGGTCATTGTCCTTCAGGTCATCGACGAGGGTTGGGTACAAGCCCGCAATAGCAGTGGTGCAGAGGGCATGCTGCCCAGCAATTACATTGAGAAGGTCTGTTTCTATCGTCTCTTTTCTTTTATCCGCCGAAAGCTTGAGGAGCCAACACTAAATGCTTTGCCATCCCTTACGCCACAGGTTGGAGGTGATGCTGCCGCTGCCGCTCCTGCTCCTGCTCCTGCCGCCGGTGGCGTCGAGACGTGGTCGGCCCTTTACGACTACGAGGCCCAAGACGGTGATGAGCTCAGCTTCCAGGCGGGAGACAAGCTCATTGACGTCGAGCAGGTCGATGACGGCTGGGCTAACGGCACTTTGCAGAGCTCGGGAGCCCGTGGCATGCTCCCCAGCAACTACATTGAGAAGGATTAAATCCCTCCGCGCCTAGCCAGCATCTCGTACCTCTCAGTGTTCTCTTGCTTGTTCCTCTTTTTTTTCCCCTTGTTTCGGGTGTTTGTCATGACGTTTGTGTTGCGTGTTGGCATGTGAGTGTGTTTGCGGGACGGGACACTCAACAACACTTTCATGGCATTAAACATTCCTCGTCTTTTTCTGTTTCTTCTTCTTTTCGAAACGTCTCTGGGACGGCACGCGCTGCCTTGTGACCCGCCACACGTACCTTTTGGGCCTTCTTTCCTTGATCGGGGTGGATGCTTGCCCTTCTTGTGTTTGTATAATCTGTAGGGTGCGTGCCCCGACGCTCCCAGTACCTTGTCTCTCCCTCTCCTCTTTTTTTTTCTCGTCCACTTTCTACTATGCAAACAAATTGACATGTGAAGAAACCCTGTGCTTATCATGTTTGTCAATTCGTGTCGTGTCTCGTCGCGCGCGCATGTGACGGTGCGATCGGCCTACACGCGCGTGCTCCAAGTTGGAAAGATGGCAAATAAATAATCAACAGGGCCATGGCACACAGACAGGCGCTAGTCGGGCAGGAACGGAAATTTATTTCTTAATATTCAGACACAGACCCTGCAATTCAGTCCGATGCGTTTGAGAGAGCGGGGCTAAGACATCATCCAAAGAGCGGCGTGGTGTCTTGCTTGAATATTGAGTGCCGCCCGATGCTCGCAGCAAGCCCCGCGGGCCTGCAACGCCCGAACCATCAGGATGTTGATGCATGTCATGCTCGCTTTGATCAAAAGCAGGGGAGAGGGGCATCTCCTCGAGCAGCCATGGATCGATTCCTCCGCTTTGGACGACGGGGTGATCAGGCGTGAGCATACGCATGTTGCTGCCGAGGGATAAGGTCGAGGCCCGCCGGGTGCTGGGTCTGGAGGCATCTGGGGATCCGATGCTATGAACACTGTTATTGCTGGTCTGGCGCTGCAACGTGGCTTGGCAGGCCAGTTTGGTGTGCTCCGCTGCTTCAACGCGTGGGCCTGACTTGCATTGGCGCTCGTGACCATGCTGTGGCGCGCTGGGAGTCAACTTCAAGTGATCGCAAGTGTGGCGGCGGCGCATGGGTCGCTGGCAAAAGTGATCAAGCGCGGACCGTCGCTCGGCAGCAAAGATACTGCTGTCTCGGCGAACGTCGCTTTCACCATCTTGAACCAAGTCCAGAAGATTGTCCGAGCTATTGCGCGGAGTGTTGCGCGGGGTCCAAACGCGAGAGCGGATTTGTACGGCTTCGTCGGCAATCTCGCGCGCGGATGGACTGCGCTTGGCATGAGTAGGACTGTCAGTGCCAAGCATGGCGTCGCGAACACGAGCAAAGCGCGAGGCAGCATCGTGGCCAAACACGGCTACGAGCGCTGTAGCCTGTTCGTGGCTGTGTTCGAGGCTGCTGGCGTTACTGATGGCGGTGGCAAAGCTGGTACCACTCATTCGGCTATCGACGCTGCTGGTGACGCTCGCGACGCTCGCGACGCTGGGTGTACTGCTGCGGAGACGGCTGAGACTGGGATTGCCGTGGATGCGATGACGAGTGGGATTGCGAGATTGCGGGCCATGATCGTTGAGTACGCCATGACCCTCACAGAGGCGGGGGGTTGGCAGGGACGAATGCGCCATTGAGCTGGCCATGTTCCTGGACAGCTGGCACAGCGCAGGAACGTGGACAAGCCAACAAGAAAAGTAAAAATGTGCCCGTCTCAAGACAATCTATCAGATGACGCGCCAATGCATCCAAAGGTACTCCCACAGTTGTCCAGCTGGCTGGATCTGTCAGTGTGCTAAAGACGAGGGGCGAGGGCTCCGCTTGACGTCGGGGGGTGATGCTTGAAATCAGTATCGGGCGGTAGGCAAGGTGCGCCTCGCGGATCGTGTATTCGTGCGCTCAGAAGTTGGAGGTGCCTTGAGCATGGGAAAGACGGGCTGAACGTTGCTCGTCAACAGCAGCCAGGCTTGAGCGACGACTGTTTCGTGGGGAACGATAATAAGATGGAGAGAGGGAGAGAGGGCAAGAGAGGACCGAAGATTGGTCAGAGGCAATCAGCAAAATGATACTGCTCTCGCTCGTGTGGTTTAAGCACCCGGATGGAGGGCACCAAAACAGAGCTGAAGGGTGGCGGCGGGGTGACCGGCGTCGGCCTGGGTTGCGGGTGGCGGGGGAAGAGAGAGAGGAAAGAGGGGGAAAATGGTGGTGGATGTGGTGGTTTTGCAATGGGCAAAGCGTGCTTTTTTCAAAAGAAGAGGTTCAACGGCTGGTCGATTGTGGTGGATTGGCCTCTTTGACAGGCTCCCCACACATTGAAAGTGGGGAGGTTGTTGGCATCGGCTGTGCGTGGGCGAGCTATCGGCGTTGAAGAGAGAGGCGGACAGCAAGCCCCAAAAGAGCAGTCAAGTGGCGCCAACTCTTCTCCGGCTCTTCGCCAGAAAGGCAGGGGCCAGGCTCCGGTGAACACAAGAGCGCGAGCGATCTGTGGCGACAAAGCACGAGCGATGGTGAGGGTAAGCAGCAGTCGAGGGGCCAGGAGGACGTTGCGAAGAATCGTTGTTGTGGTGATTGGCAACTCAACGACGTCGACCTGCTGCTGCTTGTCAAACTGCATACATGCATGCATGACACACGGGCGTGACTCTAGTTACACATGTTCTGTCCGATCGCTTGGTCCGTGTTGTGAAGAGTGGGGGGGAGGACGACCGTTTTTTCCCCTTCTTCCCTTTGCCGTTGTGGTGTGCTATCCCCCACTCTCCCTTGAGCGGGAGGAGGAGCGGGCTGGCGTCGTGGAGCGTAGGTGATGATGTAAAGGGACGTGTAGAAGATGACATTGTAGAGGTCAAAGTGGCGGACACCATCAGCCCTGTTTCTGCAGAAACGGCGCCGAAGGCAGACGAAAAAAACACGCCCGGACAGTTGATTACAAGATACGTCGAGTTGGACATGGCACCGCGCCAGAACAGCAGGAGTCAAGGCCATTACGAGCAGAGAAGAGGCGGCGGGAGCACAGTCCACAGCATAATTACAATACTCCCCTGACGAGAAGGAGAAAAAAAAAAAACAGAACAGGATTTAGGTTGTAACACATGGTCAACGCCACCATCAAGTTACTCGTCGCCCCCAACCATCGACAGGGGTCGAGCGGGACAAATCCGGCCACGGCGGCCGTCAATCACGCGCCCATGCAAACTTATTGTCGAGGTTGCTGCTGCTGGCACGCGCGCTGCCGTTTAGGCTCTGCGCCAACGGTGAAGCATGACTCCGACTCATCCTGCGATACGTAGGCCATCCCCAGGTTCATGTGAGCTTCAGGCGCTTGACCAAACTGTCACAATGGCCAAATCGCCTGCCCCTCTTCGAGCCGACACGCACCGGGAACTCGCGCTGCTGAGATTTAGCGAGGTGGCGGGCGAGCGATTGGCCGACAAAGAGGGATCCTCGTGCCCGGACAGGTCATACACGGTGGCCAGAAAACTTTGATCATACGATCGCAGCTCGCGCAGCTCCTTGATCGCTGTATTGCCATTGAGCCATGAGCAACCGCGAGCGCCAAAGGACTGCGCTGCCCTTTTGTCCCTTCATCCTCCCAAAGACATGGAACAAGCACCACAGGCGCGGAAGCACTACCACACACTGACCCATGGCCATTTTGCGACGCGCTCCAAAAGTTGAGACACCCAGCTGCTTCATATCTTCCTCCGACAAGGAAAGAAACGTGCAGAGATCAACCTCTTGCTGCGCAAACACCTATCACACACACCCCACAAGTAGAAAGACGAGGCGAGATTTGAGCTGCCCGAGCATCCCGGCCGAAACCCCAACACGCGAGCCGACACATAGAGGTAGCGCTTGGCGCATGCGAGCAATTCAGGCCGGTGGGTAGCAGCGCCCACCTGCACGTAATTGTGGAGGTTCAGCTTGGCCAGCAGCTCAGGGAGGCTGCGAATATTAAAATAGGAGCGCACTTCGCCCGACACCTCGGGCATGGGCGTGGAGGGGCTGGGTTCTCGTTCCATATCCAAGTCAAAGACATCCTCGCTCGGGTGCTGGGAGTCGAGCGCATGCGCATGTCCCCCAAAGACCCCGCTACTGGCCTGACTGAGCGGGCTCAGCGGCGCTGACAGCGGGGAGACCCCAGCTTGGTGAGCATCCCCCTGCCGCTCTGAAATGTGTCCGAGCGTGCCTTGACCCAGCGCACTGGGTGCGGGTGAACTACCCGGCGCCAAGCTAGGCAAAGCACCGTTGAAGGAGAGAGACAAAGATGGCCAGGGCCTTCCGCCCCGGCTGCCCTCCGCTGCGTCCCGCAACGCTTCGTAGGATGCGACCCCCGCGTCCTATTCGCACGCACATCCAGGCAACTGTGAGCACATTCCCTTTGCCAAGCACGTGGAAACCGAGTGTGGCTGCACCAAAAGAAGCAAAGCATGTCCTCCTCGCAAAGCACCGCCTCCCGTGTCCCGATACCTGGCCCAATGCAGACTGTTGGTGCAGGTGTGCGTCCTCCTCGGCTTGCTCTAGCGCCTGACGCTGCAGTCGCTTAAACTCAGTGGCCGGCATTGAAAACGAAAACCCATCACCCGCAAAGTAGCTGTTGCAGAACCCATGACGAGAACAGGAGAAGCGTCAGGTCCCAAAACCCGCGCATGAGCCACCACGAGGAAGAAAAAGCCTGGCCCAAGACAAAATAAAATGCCATTTACACACGCACACGCACACGCACACATAACAGCGGGGCGATGGCAAGCACAGCAAGCTCTGCCACTTTAACGATGCAGCGCGTGCGTGGGGGGAGAGGGGAGGCAGGGGAATCATCACCTGGTTGGGGCACGTGGCTTATTAAAGACAGTCTCAGCGCGAGCTTGCTCAGCCTCCAGGCGCCGCTGCTCCCAGCCGGGCTTGCGCAAATGAGGTGAGCGCGAGCCCGATTGTCGCGCCGACTCCAAACCAGGAGGTGGTGCCGATGATGCAGCAAAACCCGTTGAAGCCAATTGACCGTCCTCTCCATCATCCAGCCCCAAAATGCTGCCGTCACTGCGACTGTCGTGCAGACTGCTCTGCCGACTGGCATGCCGACTGTCCTGCCGACTATCGCGCCGACTCACCAGGGGGCTGCCTCTGCTTTGGCACTGGCTTTGGCTTTGGCTTTGGCACTGGCTTTGGCTTTGGCTTTGGCACTGGCTTTGGCTTTGGCTTTGGCTTTGGCTTCCACGACTTTGCGTGGCAAGACTCGTGCGCAACGGGGAGGGGGCAAGTGGCGAGCCCGGAGCTCGTGACTCCATGACCAAAGGATTGGGCCCTGGTCGCGGCGCCGCGGGTTGCAACCAGCGCGCGTCGTCAACAATGACATCAAAATTGGGAGCATCAACATCCATGCTGCCATAGCCAAAATCAGGTCCACCCCCCAGCGCCCGCAAAACTGCCCGCCGCGCCCGATAGAGATCAGATGCGGTGGCTTCGGTGGACTTGAGTGAGATGGACGCGGTATTTGCCTTCCGTCGTAGCGACAATTGCACCTGTAACTCCTGTGCGCGCAGAATCTGAGCCAGAAGGACTTCAGCGTCGATGCCTGAGCGGCCAGATTTGTCGTCCAGCTCCAGCGCCATCTCCTCCACAAGGTCAAACGTCAAGCTGATGGGCATGGTGCCCTGAATCATGTCCAGCCCAGCTCGTACACACTGAGGTGGGCCCTCGATCATCATGCCTGTATCTTGGCCCGGCATGGTAAAATACATTCTACACAGGCGCGCCAAGTGCATGCAGAGTGAGACGGCCAGCTGCCTTGGATTGTCGCAGTGACAGCTCAGAAGAGAAGAGGCACAGACAGACGTACAGGGTGCCAGTGGCGTCGCCCAGCGCCTTGAGGCCCTCTCCTGCACGGCCAGCAATGTTGCTGTGGAGGTGGCGCGGAACATCAATCTGAACACCGTATGAGCAGTGAACCCAGGCGTGAGCGCCGACATGGGCTGCGCGAGAGCAGATGGTGAACGTTCGCCCTTCCCACCCACGCAGAGCGAGTTGATGGCTCAACTTGGCCCCTTGCAAAGGCTGATGCAATGCCTGACCTGAGCGCATAGATGATTGAGATCGGGCTCAAGACCAAAAGCTCGCTGAACGGCCTTCCAAGCTTCATGCAAAATGGACATTTGATAGCGCGGGCCTGCGTTGATGAAAGAGCGGGAGCAACCAAGTTAGGCGAGGGCCAGCTGCTACACGCGCCGCCAGTCGTACTGGCCTTTGATCATGACCATGGTGCCTTGGTTGCCAGGCTTGAAAAAAAGTGTCAGCGCGTACTCCTCGCACACGGTGCGCGCCGCCGGCGGGATATCCGTGGTGTCGATTCGTTCAACGCCACGCAAGTGAAACCTGCACACCGCACGCATGGGTCGGAGCAGGGGATGGAGTGAGGAGGCTGGTCGCAGCGGCGCACGCATTGCATGGGCCTAATGACCTGTGCGCAGTAACCGGTGCCAAGGGTAGTCGTGGGCTGAATGGCCGGAAATGGAATGAACCCACCAGAACACAATCGCCATGAGCCCTCGAATTTGACGACGAGCGTGCTCCACGGCGTCGGGCTGGCCAGAGATGCTGACCTGTATGGTGGTTTAAAACAAGGAGTCGGTGAGAGCAAACGGGCGGCATGCTGGGATCTGACAGCCATGGGACAGACCAGAATACCTGGTCTTTGGCGCCTTGGTTAGCAGCCGACATGATGGGCTGGCCACGGCGCACGTGATCGGGAAAGTGACAATGACAGCCAGTGGTTGAGGATACGCGTTTCATATTCTCGCCTTTGCGGCCGATGATGTAAAAGTGCTGTTCGTTGACAATTTCCAATCGCAAGACCATGCGATGGCTACGTGTGTCACAGATGCGCAAGATCTCCTGCCGAGCTGCCAGCATCTGTGCGCCTTGATCGGATCGAGCTAAAATGCGAATGGTTGGATCTAAAAGGAGGCAGCAGTATCGCGTTGACCGGCCGCATGATGAGGCAGGTGAGCTGGGGTTGGCTAGCGTACACAAGCACACACAAGACTTGGCCGAGCTGGCAAAGCTTTCGTTGTTGCACATGTCGACATACCCTTTTTGGAGCGAGCACCAATCTTAAAGTTGCGATCCACCGTCACAGCTTGGATGCCATGCTTGCGGGCAATAGCGTCAAAGACATGCTCCCCTGCATGTACAAAGCGCGGAGCTGGCAAAGTTCATCAATAAGAGCCCAAACAAGAGAAAGCCAGCTACAACCGCGAGCCCGCGACACTGCGGCTCCGGCCGGTCATTCGCGCATGCCCGCAGAAGATTGCAGGCCGACCCCGGACAGTCACCTGTCCGAAGCAGCAGGGCTGGTTCTCTCACACATACGCACACACACACACACACACACACACACACACACACACACATGCAGTGGAGCAGAGCATGGTGCCTACCTTGTAACACATACTCCAAGGTGCGACGCTCAATGCGCACCCGATCCTCCACCAGCCCAGACATGACGTCGCTCATTTTGTTGTTTTTTCGCTCCCCGGGAGGCGGTCCCGGCACGACCCTGCCACCCAGCGTTGAGACACGCTCAAACCCCACACGTAATCGTAATCAACCTCTTCCCCTCTGCAACCTGCGCCTTCCTCCCTCGTCCCAATGCCTCGGGCTCCTCCACGACCGCCAACACCGCCGCTGCCTCGACGCGCGCGACACAGAGAGAGAGAGAGAGACAGAGAGGCAGAGAGGCAGAGAATGTGTGAATGAGAGAGCGAGAACTAGAGAGCCAGAGAGAGACGAGACGAAAATAGCGCAAAAACAAAGGAAATAAGAAGGTGATCAGAGATATACACTCGGACAAAAGCAGTAATAGAGACAACACTCACTCACTCACACACACACTCTCTCTCTTTCCTTCTTTCGGGTAAAATGTATTTTACTTTATCCATGTCGATCAAGCGTACTGGAGCAGGATGGGGAGGCGATGGAGATGGGAAAGACGATCAGCATGGGTGTGGCCAGCGTGGGTGTTGCGGGTGGACAAGCGCGCTGCATCGACCGTGCTAGGCACATGGAACAGCAGAAAAAAAAAAGAAAAAAAAACCCCCCATTCCCTCCTGTACGCGCTTCTTTGGAAGGAAAAGGTCAACCAGAGAGGGCCTGCCCATAGGAGCGGAAACAATGTCAATTTGCATGCCTGTGTGCATGTGAGAGAGGGTTCAGAGGTGAGGAGACGCGGGTGCGCTGGGTGGATCAGTTGACGGCGTTTCGTTCGAGCCAGGCAGTAAAGGCGCGATTCTCTTGGTGGCCAGGCCTGAGCGGAGATGCTGGTGTGGGTTGGGAGGGAGCGGGCCGTGGGCCGGCAAACGCGTTCGCCTCGAGGGGCGGAAATCCAACGGGAGGGGTGGTGGAGCCACGATTCGGGTCGACGTAAGCCTCAAAGCTCAACTCCTCGGGTGAGGTCGCGCCTGAGCGAGGCTTCTCGGGCTCGGTGTACGCCTGGACCGGCTCATCAAACCCCGGAAATCCCGCCGGCGGAGGCTCCTGACCATGGCGCTGGGCCTGCTGCAGCAGAGTTTGAGACACACCTTGGCTGCTGTCCACGCGAGCAGCTCGACCGAATTGCTTGCTACGGTCCTCGAATGACAAGGCGCGTGTGCTGCGCATCACCTCGGGCAGCGCAATGACTCGTCGCTTGCGGCGACGATGGTCCTCCTCTAGAGCCGTGGCCGGTGCTGAGGAGGGGTGGCCTTCTGGCATCGCCGCTCTTGTGGTTTTGGACCTCTCTGACCTGGGCGAGCCGTCCCCCTGATTTGCTGGGGGCAGGACGGCCTGTTCCGATGCTTCGATGCCAAAGTCGGCCCCGTTCGCCACTAAGAGCTCGACGACAGCACGACCGCTGGGATCAGCTGATGCGTGCTTAATGAACCCTTCGCAGGTCAACCCTGCCACAACAGACGTCGTCCGTGAGGGAAAGATCAAAGCAGCACGTCGCTACGAGAGATGAACGGGACCCACGTACCCTCTCGTCGAACACGATCGTCCAACGCTTTTCGAAACTGCCGATACAAAGTCTCCTTGTCGGCCGGCGGGAAAGGTGCGCGCGTGGTGTTGAGTCGACAAAGGTCATACAACACATACACGGCCCGACGCAGCTGAGCCCCGGCCAGCAACTTCTCATCGTGCTCATCGTGCTCGGCTATCCAAAGGGAGGTACGGTTGTAAGGCGAGCGCACGATCGACGAACGGTACTTGCAGCCATGGTAGCCGCAGGCAAGGCCACCACGGGGTGGTCCTGCAGTCGTGCAAAAACAATGGCACTGACCAAACGTATCAAAAAGCAGCGTCAGGCGATCAACGGCACTGCCACGAACGCAAAGCGCCAGCATGCCCACATAGAGGTCGGTGTGAAGACGCTCCGAGGTGACGGACAAGGCTTGCTCCGTTAGGCCTGCATCACCCATGGGGGCAGGGTCTGAGAGCAGGGGGGCGACCGGTCTACACGAGGACAAGCTTGATGCTGATCCGGAGAGCATGGTTTGCCTCAACTTACCAAAGTGCTGCTCCCAAGGCCATTGCTTGTGGACGCTAGAGCTCATGATGGTGTGAAGACTATGAATGTCCACAACGCCTGAAGGGAGCACACGGCGGCTTGCGTTACGCAGCGCAGCGCAAGCAAGACATGGACAAACGAGCAATGACAAAAGGCATCAATCATCACGCGCCGAACCTTGCAAGGCCATGTCGTGTAGCAAGCGAGCCGCAGTGCGCAGCTCGAGAACGGTGAGACTGCAGCCCTGGAACAAGTCTGTAGCCACACGCCCATCCTATTAGACCAGGATAACGCGTGAGCCAAAAGCAATGGGAAATAGACAGCGTCAGGGCACAAGGTAATTGAGTGTCACCCACAACCCGTGCCCCACCTTAAAAAGAGCCCCGGCGTCAAAGACCAGCTGCTCGTGCCCTGCATGGTGCTGGGCCTTGTCCACCAGACCAAATCGGCTAGCTAGAACCCAAGTGCGCAACGCATGGACCCCAAAGGGCAGCGGAGTGACGGGGCCCAAACGCAGTGATGGCAGAGTCTGACCTTGAGCCAGATGATTCTCGTCATAGTTGTGCATTCGGGCCTCCAGGAGCTCCATATCGTGTCGGGCCAGCACGTCGACGCGGCGCTGCTCCTGGCCAATAGCCAGCAGCCGCCGACTCAGAGCAAAAAGCAAAACCAGAAACACGAGCAAGGTTATCAATGCGACGGCAAGGGCCGCCACGGGCCCGGGCCTTTGGGTCCATGTGGTGGACGAGCTCGCTGCGACTGCGACCGCCTCGGTGGAAGTAGTGCTGGGAAAAAGAGTGGAGGCTGGTGTTGTTGCCAAACTCACCACTGGCCACGGCGATATGTTGGACTCTGGCACCACGCAGAAGAGGGGGGGGGAAGCAGCACAACCATTCGAGGTGTGTGAGCACATGTTTCCGCGTCGTGCATTCAAGGCCCGCAAGGATGCGGCCGATGGATTGAGGCACGATGTGGTTCTGAGAACAAGGCATTGCGTGGGTTGCTGGCAAGTAACTGTGTGGTTGTGATGAGACAATGGGTTGATGTGTGAAACCACGCACCAGCGGCAAGAAAGACATCGGCCTCGATCTGCAGGTGGTCGACAGCACCGCCTCCATCAGTGGCGGTCAGGTTCACCATGATCGTGTAGCGTCCCGGGGGACCTGTGGCAAAGACGAGGCCCGTGGTTGGATCGGCCTGTACAGCCAAAGTGGATGGGTCGCTGGGATCCGTGATGGCTAGGGCACTATAACGAATTTGACCCCAAGGCGAGGTGGGAGCATCGGGATCCTGGGTTTGGATTAGCGGTCCAAGAGCCGTAGCAGCCGGGCCCAACTGGGAGAGGCGCACAGATGATGACGCGTGGGCAAAGGTGACCGGTTCGTTGATATCAGTTACCAGTAAGCGCAGACGCCAGTTGATGGTCCATGAATCAGTGGCATTGACATGGCAAAGAGCCGACAGGAGGACGGGTATGTCAGGCTGAGTTTCGTAATCGAGCTGCCACCAGCCCTGCAGGAGCTGGTGGTCGGAGCTGGCAGTCAGGTTCAAGACATGGGGGATTGAGCTGTTGACGACGATGAGACCGGACAGGTTGGCCGCTGGAGTGAGAGCTGCGAGGTGCCAGGGCACGGCAGTGTTCTCGGGCAGAAAGATGGTGAGGGGAGTGTCCGGGTCCAGGAGCTCCGCTCCATTGAACACCAAACCGCAACCTATATTGCAAAGCATGAGAATGAGTGACGACGCAACCACCTACACCACCACAAGTCACGAAAATGGCAGAAGGTAGTTGCACCACACGCACCCGGGGGTGAGCTGCCGATGCCACTGGTAACCCGAAACAGCGAGGCGAAAAGGAGGATGAGAAGCGGGGTCGGCCGGTGAGGATGGTGGTGCCGACGGTCATCCTGCACCGGCCGATGGAGGCGGCCTGGCGCGCAGCCTGCCCAGCGGTGACCAAGCCATGACCCCATCACCCGAGGTCCCCCACACGTTCGGCACTGCAATCCGTTGACCAGGCGGCCCAAGCGTTGTGAGGACAGACGAGGGCCTGATGGCACTCGGTGCCAGGGGCTGGAGCACCGAAGGGGGGTGGCGCATACGAGCAAGCACCACGGGGAGCCGCCTTAAACAATGGTGGCAGCCCGCTATCCGCCAGTCAGCGGGCCACCAGACAGACGATCACACAACGGGCCAAGGTACAGCCGGCGCCAGGCAGCATGGACGGGTGCCAGGGATTTAATGGAGGCGGGTGAGCGTGGCACTTTATACCGGATGCCAGATGCCAGATGCCAGCGACACCAACAACAACAGCAACAATCCACTCGGCGCCAAATCCTTGTCCCAGTCACACCATTGATGGGTTTCGAGGTTATATACGCAAAAATAATAGTTATTGCAGTTTTGTATATGGTCTTGTCTTCTTAAAGTGTATCAAATATTCATGTTTGTGTAGGGTGTGTTGCGGATGGGTTTTGGCCTTGTCAATGGTCCGGTCGCTGTGCATCTGGATGTACCTGTCCATGCTTGCTGCCCCGGCTCTGTCAAAGCTCAAGACGAGGTGGGCGTGCGAGCGCGAGACAGAGAGACAAAAGAGAGAGAGAAAGAGAGCGCTGAAGCCCAAGGCACGCTTGCCGACACCTCCAGATGCCATTTGACGTATGGGTGCGGTGTCGTCTCATCATAATAATAATTTACATGTTAGTCTTCTACGGTAAATACAATCAGACAGGAGGTGCAGTTGAATTCGTATGTTCTCTCAGAGTTGGCCTGAATTGGGTCCAGGGCAAGTTTAGTTGCTTCGATCTTTGGCCGTTGCAAGGGCCGTTGTCTCTGGAGCGCCGTTACCAAAGAAATTCGCGGCCTGTTGTCCAATTGGCCTAGAAATTGTGAAATGACTCGCGCAGCAAGATGTTCATGCTCGCTGGTGGCATGCAGGGAGCTGAGCGAGGGAATTGCCCGTCAGGCCGTCTGCTGTGTCAGCTGCTATCTGATGTACTGTCGCACCGGGTCTCAAAAGATGAATCCATCGTGCCTCTTGAGGTAGGGGTACTTCGTATCGCCACATGTCCAAGCCAGCTGGCGCTGAACTCAAAGTGCGCCATCTGAATACCTTTGTCAAGAACGTACTGGCTTTCCGGTATAAGTCCGTTCCACTCGCTTGCCAGGCTTGCACAAGGAAGCTGGGAAGTTGACATTGACGAGGTCCACAATGTCTTTGAGAGTCCAAACGTATTGCTTCCGTATTGTGTGTTTGATCGGATCAAAATAGGCACCGCAGTGCTTCTTGGTGTGCCCCAACAACCATGAGGTGTAGTTTGATGCTTTTTTTTTCAGATCCACCAGGCTATGCCACGCGAGATACTGCAGCACGAAAAGCGGTTCTTGTTCTGAACTACACGATTGTGTGAGTCGATGGCATGGCTTCCCATGAGTCGGAGGTTCAGTTTCGTTGTGTTTGTTGGCAGACTCTGTATCGATTTATCCTGCTCGCGGTCAGCGCCCGACAGACGGTAGACTGGGTAGTCTTCAGCGTACCGCACCAAAAACGCCAGTGCAATTCGAGTGTGTTGGCGTCGATGCCCTGTGGCTCTGCCTGAGCTTGGACGGTAGTCGTTAATCAGGAAAGCGTTGACTGTCGTAAACGCAGAAACACCACCCAGGCACATCTGTCGCCCGTGTATCACGTATACTGTAGTGATGCGCCCAGATTGCTCCGATTTGGATGCGCCAGCGACTCATTGCGCTTCTTGGCGGAACTAGAGCCAGAGGTTCAATTCTTCTACACAGGTCTCAGCGCGTCGATTTTATCTCTCTCTCTCTCTCTCAAACTCTCAAACTCTCTCAAACTCTCTCCCCCCCCTTCATCCCCGTCCCATCCTGCTCACAGGCTCGAGCACCTTCATTCGCTCCCTCATCCTGGGGTGTGCCTCACCCTGCACTGCACGCATGTCAGGTCCTTTTTCCGGACTGCTCGTAAAAGACAGTAGATTGCGACACCGTGAAATGTCAGACTATTTCATACCCAGCTCACCTGTTCGCAATAGTTGTTGCGACCATAGATGGCACTCATGTTTGAAGATGAAAAAACAGGGCCAAAGCTTTACAGAAATCCAACAGCCACCCCTCCCTTTCCTGGCATCTTCGTTTGCATTTCAAAGTGTATCATTTGTCATACTTTATTGGGTGCTGTTCAGGCTATAAACTCCATCACGCTTCCCACCCGTGTTGGATTTCTCACGCTGGTGTACACGTGCAAACAGAAGCACCAGGAGTAACCTAACCCTCTCTGTTTTTGTCAGCCCCTTTTCTCAGCTCTCTACGTCTCTCTCTCTGTCTCTGGCTCTCTGCGTCTCTCTGGCTCTCTGGCTCTCAGTCTCACTCTCTCTCTCTCAAACACACACACTCTCTCTTTCTCTGCCTCTGTCTCTCTCTCTCTCTCTCAAACTCTCTGTGTGTCTCTCTCTCTCTCTCTCTGTCTCTCTCTCTCTCTCTCTCTGTCTCTCTCTCACTCTGGCTCTCTCTCTCTGTTCTCGACGTGGGGTTGGCTGTGCCTTTTTCCATCTCAAGGTACTGCGCCATCACAGGAGGCAGAAACGGCAGGCGTCGACACCTTGCGTGTCCTTCTGTTGGGTCGGGGTTGGTCATGACTAAATGGCAGGCACCGATGCGGGTCGCTTGAGTTGATATCTTGCCCGTGGATGCCCTTGATTCTCGACCGCTCCTATTTTCGCACAAGCCTGTCTGCCATTGTGCACGATGCGCACACCGTCTCGTGCTTTGAAATGGGAGGCCGTGCTAACACATGATGATCCTTGTTGACCAGCTCGCAAACTCATGGAATCGGTGTTGCGCGTCTTGTGTTGGTTCTGATAGAAAGCTTCGTCTTTCCTCCTTTCAGCCGATTTTTTTTTTTTAACAACGTAAGCCTGCCCGAGAATGATGCGCAAATTGTTCTGCCAACGATACACGCAAATGAGTTTGATACCTGCAGCGAGGCGTAGTGAAGAGCAGACATAATTTTGACTTTGGAAACGAGGGATGGGCCGGCAGTATGCCACACAGGCCTCGCCGCCACAGTCGCATTGCGTGTTTTGTGATGGCTGCTGTGCTGGGTAACCTTTATCTCATAACTTGGCAAACATAATTTGTTACGCCATGGGCGTCTCACATCGCGCGGGGATTCTCTTTGTGTTGTGTGCCACCACGGAAGCTGTTCATTTTTTTTGACACACCTCAACCCTTCCAAGCCTGCTCGCGCTCACGACTTGCTCTCTGCGTCTGGTACCATGGTGGCTTTTACAGCATTCGACATGGCTGATGAGGAGTTTCATGCCGCCGACGCCGGTGCTTCGGACGTCTACCCCATGCAGTGCTCGGCTCTGCGCAAGAACGGCCATGTCGTCATCAAGGGCCGTCCCTGCAAGATTGTGGACATGTCCACCTCCAAGACTGGCAAGCACGGTCACGCCAAGGTCCACTTGACCGCCATTGATATCTTCACTGGCAAGAAGCTCGAGGATATCTGCCCCTCCACCCACAACATGAACGTCCCTAACGTTCGTCGTACTGAGTACGAGCTTGTGGACATTGATGATGAGGGCTTCATGTCCCTCATGACCACCGATGAGTCTGGTGACACCCGCGAGGACATTCAGCTCGATGAGTCCAGCGAAATTGGTCAGGAGATCAAGAGCAAGTTCGAGGATGACAGCGATGACATCCTTGTCGTCATCATCCAGTCCGCCATGGGTGAGGAGGCCCCCGTTGCCGTCAAGACCAGCAAGTAAATGGCTTCAATCTCGTAAAAGATGGTGCTCGCGTTAGCGGGAACCAACTTGAGTCGTGCCTTTTTGTCCGTGCTTGATCGTAGTGTCAAGCCGTTGTCTGGTTGCGTTTCTTTGCCGTGCCTTGCCTCTTTTTTTGTTTGGCTGGTGATGGTTGGTGTCAGGGCTGCCGTGGTCACGTGCCATGGCTGCCCGCGCCATGATGTGTGTGGTTGTTCCTCTTTTTTTTCCCTCAACGCGATTTCCAATCCCGGACCGTCAAGGCCGCGGAGGTCGACGCTTTCTTTTGGTTAAAAAGAATAAATTGAAACTTGACAGTATTACAACATGGCATTTAGACACGATACTCTCCAAGATGGCGCCAGCGCGTACGCCTTGATATGGTGCATCTCCATACTGCTGGGCGATGGGTGCATTGAAAGCGGCAGGCACAACAGAGGGTAGGTAATCAGAAAAAACAAACACCCCGATCCCACCCTGGGTTGATCAAACAAAAAAATTCAAGCGAGAGAAGCACCGTTTGAAAGCGAGTCGTGCAGAGATCGCGCAAAAGAAAAAGAATTAACTCCCCCACGGGGAATCGAACCCCGACCTTGACGGTGAGAGCGTCACATCATAGCCATTTGACTATGGGGGATGAGCTTGTAAACCTATTCAAAAATACAAAATATAAATCAAGCAAATATTTTTGGACAAAAAAAGCTTTTTCTTGTGAAGAACAGAAAAGAAGTCACTATGACTCTCAAGGTGGCCAAGTGCCTCGCCGTCTGACTCGTGGGGTACAGTCATCGACAGTATGTACACGTGGACATGAAAATGGAAGAGAAGATGAGATCAGACAAGGCATGAATTGGAATCAGGGATAATTATGACACCCACAAGTGACGCACAGCGTCGCAGGGGCTTGTGGCAGCACTAGCAGCCGCAGCACGGCGTCCAAAAGAACATGATAAACAAAGATTCAGAACTCACGAGCACCCTCTCAAAACAGATATGCCCAACCCCAACATCCAGAGTTGGATGTTCACAATAGTCGTGTACATGCAGAAGAAAGGTTGAGACAGCAAGGATTGGAGACGCGACCAGATCCCCAATCAAGCAGGCAGCCGCGTTTCGACCGACGGGCAAGCCACAGTCAGCCACCGACCAAACATGATCACAAGACAAGGACTTTCAATGAGCGGGCGGGGCTGGACGGCGATCAGCTAAAATTTGCTCTCGATAGAGCCGCGCCACCGTCTCGTAGGTATAGAAGACCAGCACGGCATTGGGAACGGAGCGCATGAGATGCGTGGACATGCCGGCATACAAGGCACGCCAGCCCTCCTCGCGACAGGTGCGGACGAGTGCGTCGAAAAAGCCACGGTAGGCGAGTTGGCCTGGCGTAGGCAACTCCCGGAGCCGTGTCCGAGCCACCTCTGGCGTTCCAAAAGCAAGAGAGCACCAGGGTGAGCAACAGCCGATTCAAAGATTCTCAAGCGTCTAAAATGGGTGAGGAGAGGCGCGCTACATCGACGCGAGACTCACCGTGAGGATATGTCAACACACAAGCGATCGTCTTGGCGGATATGCTGCTCAGAATTAGCCGCCCATCTGTCGCACGTCAAGAGCGCAACGCGAAGAGGCGGCGGTCACCATCGGGGGATTCAAACGCGTGAGAGGCAAGCATTGGAATCGAGCTTGCTCACCGCATTGGCCGAGACAATGGAAACTGATGACAGTGCGAGCGCGCCTTACCCTTGTAGCTCGCAGACACATCGTCGGCGCCGAAGCTAGTCTTAAAGTGCTCATAGAGCGTAAACTGCAGAGCCGATTCCACCACGCCTGCTCGGTTCAACGCGATAGGCATGAGAGACGACGACGACGGGAGAGGACAAGATGAGCCCGACCACGAGTGAGCGATACAAAACTGATGCAACATGATATGGCCAGGGCCACACACCGGCATAGGAGGCTGTGAGACCGGTGAAGAGACCGCGCCATCCTTGTTCTTTCATGGTGATGCGCAGCACGCTTTGGACCGTGACGGGCTTGTTGACCTCGTTTTGCATGAGCTGCAGGCGGGTTTTAATCACCCAGATGGGATTGGTGGCCGAGGCCGCCACCACGCCTGCAGCCAGACCGCTAAGCATGCGCACCCCATGCGAATCAGGGTTTCCGTTGGGGCCAGCAATCACGGGCTTGGTGGCGTTGTACACGCTAAAGTAGCAGGCGCGTGATGGTACGATGCCTACAAGGGTGGGTACAAGACCACGCCACAAGGCCCGGATACCCTCCCGATGCAGCGTCATGCGAAGCGCATTGTATGTGGCGCTGTATTGCTGCCAGCCGGTCGCTGCCCCCTGCCCACGCATGGCTGCCAGCTCTTGTTGCAGGAGCAGCCGATGCTGGCGGGACTGCATCCGTGTCTTGACCACCTGCACCCGATGATCGAACAGAGAGGAAAGTGAGCAATCAGCAATCGATCAAGGTGAAAGGCAGACACAGGTGAGGGGGAGAGGTGGGACCAGGGGCGTACATCTAGCGGGTTGGTAATCGTGGTCCCCACGAGGGCGCCCAGCCCGCCACCGAGAAAGTGAATGTGAAACGGCAAGGGTATGTCCTCGATCGAGGGCGCCATGTTTGATGTTTGCTGATAGTATGGCAGCTTGAGAAGGACGCTGGTTGCAGACGAATCAGAGAAAGAACTGTTAAAAAATGCCAATGCACCTGCGCCAGCAGATTCAAAAGGCCTCAACCTTCTGCTCGAAAGCACTCCGTCCTTGACGGTTCGAGCGGCGCGTAAACAGACTGGCGCGCTTGGGCCTGCCACACACCCAGCACACCCACACCCACACCCACGCACAAAGATGCGACTGTCAAGCCACTACTCGGCTGTTGAGTTGCTCACACTCGCGTCTTTGCGCCACGTGTGGCTGCGCGTGCAGTGCAGCCCACAGCCGTCAGCGCCAAGTCATCAACCCGCCCAAAATGACAACAACAAAAAAAAAAGAGAAAAATGTCACACACTCACACACACACACACACACACACACACACACACACACATTCGGCCTTTGACGTTCTGGCCGCAAGTCTGGGCAGGGGGGGTGTGTCCGTGTCCGGGCTCGTTGAAAGCAACATGGGATGCAGCAAAGGCATTTTCAGGGCAAGGAAGAGTATTCGCCCGCTCCGTCGCCATCGACTTGCTGCTGCCACTGCTGTCGTCGCTGCCCCAGGCCCATGGTTGATCACCACATGCGCGCCCTTTGACAGAGGGAACACGTGCTTTCTTCGGCCTTTGAGCCAGATCTGCATCTTCTTCAGTTTCGTCGACGTTTTCTCTGGTTGTCTCACAAGCTTCTTCGCCTTTTATGGGCCCTCTAATCAACATGTTCCTCACTCTTTGCCCCTGCTTTTGTTGCTTGCGTGAAAGTACCGACAGGTTGCAGCATGTTGAGCGAAAATGTCAGATTTGCAAGATCGCAGCAACGTGGTGCTGCTTCCACAGTCGCAACGTGCCGGGCAGAGTCGGGCGGTGGAGGGGATCAAAGTGAGGGATCGCCGGGGGTGAGTGAAAGGACGAGCATGCACGGATACGGGAGTCGCACAATTGTCACAATGTGGCATGAATTGCTCGATCGAGAGGCAATGGCCCCTGACACAACAGTCCACTCGAAGCCCCACTCAAAATCACGGGTGGGGGAGAAGGGGCGAAGACCGATTCGCAAGGAGCTCGGGCAGCGCGCCCCTGCTCTCTTCTGCTCTTTCTTTTTGATTCTTTCCTTTCGCCTTTTTTTCATTCCAGTGCTTTTGTTGCACGCTGCAACCACTGACGATGACACGGTTGGCTACCAGCCAAGTACATAGTCGCGAAGCGATTTCATGTAGGAGGAAGGCTGAGGGGTGGCCGGAACGGGCCCAGACGTCTGACCTTGGGGCTCAAACCCTGCCCCAGCCGTAACACGACTCTGCCGCATCCATACGCATACAATAGATAAGATGACAAAGACCAAGACTCCAGGCCACTACTGATGTTGTGTGGCCCATGGCTCGAAAGGTGTACACACAGCACTGCACCTACCCGAGCGCTGAGATCTCGAATCGGCGTCTTGCGCACAGGCGTGCTGAGAACACCCATCTCCGTACGGCTCCGCGACTGTCAGTCAACAAGAGCGGAATGAGTGATCGGCACAACAGGTTCCGAAAAGATAAACGCCAGCTTGCGCACATCCACCACCACGTACCTCCACCGCGTTGCGCAAAAATTCTTCATCCAGGCAAGGCTGAACACCAACCATCAGCCTCGCAGACAGGACCATCCCGTGCTTGCTCAACGCCTAGCCCCGGCAGCACACACCAGCGTCCACCCAAACACATATGAATCAGACCACCTCTGTACAGCACCAGGCGTGCGCTAATTTGCCCCATGTGCTTGACCGACGTACTCGCTGAGCCGACAACTGATCATCAAACTGCACGTGTAGCCAGTTGCAGTTGGTCTTGGTCTCCCGGCGCAGAATGCGACCGCAACGCTCAAACTCCGTCATGACCAAATCCAGATCCGCAAGCCCAAAGCCGAAGATGGTCACGCACGCCAGCTGGTGCCGCCCGTCTGGGAGCCGGCCCTCAAGCGCGGCTTCATCTGTTTCCAGCCGCTGCCATCGCCGCGGCGTTTTGCCCCGCACCGGTGTGCGCGCGACGCTTACCATGGACTGATCATGTCCGACCTGCCATGCCACCCACCCCGCCCAAGTGTACGCGCCATGACGAGCCAGGCACTCCGTGAGCATCACGTATGGCACAGCAGTGATAGGGCTTGCAGCAATTCACGTACCATGCTGGTGTTGGCCAGTTGTTGCGTTGTCGCCACCACGCTCACTGTGTCTACAGAGACCGACCCGCCCAGCAATAATGGGAGATGAGTACAATTAAAAAAAAAATCCGTAAAAAGGAAAGCACCAGAGCCAAGATCGAGCGTCACAGCTCAGCAGCAACTGGCGCAAGGTGAGCGTGCGCCCTCTCCTGAGCTCTGACCTTCGCGTCGTGAAACCTCGTCAAACAGGTCTATTTGCAACCACAGCCACCGCACGCGCAAGATGAGGTCTGATGGGTGACCGACAAGCACAGCGCGAGGCACCCGAGACTGATACGCACCAGCAATGGGTGGGTCGGTGGCAGCCAGAACAGCGGCTGGACGCGGACCTTGATGGCCACTCCTACATTGATTTTGTTCCAATCCGGCCATGAGAAGGCCTCGCGTGCAGACCATGAACATCACGTGCTGAGCCCAGATGTGTGCGGCTGACGACGCACGTACCGCTCAGAACCGGCTGCAAAACTGGTACGAGCCAACGACGGCGAGGCTGCCGTCGGCAGCAATTTACTTGAATTTGTCTACGACACAGACACGGCAGTGTCACCCCTGTGAGGCTTGCCGTTTGTTGTTGGCGTGGCTACCCATGCCGTCTGTTGCTTGCAAGACTGTGAGCTCTGCCTTTCGTACCGCACTAGGTTCGCGGCGCTGGAGCAGGATGTTCTGGATCCGATCTGGTGTGGATACGTCTGTGGTACTGCTTCGGTGCCGATGGACCGCGCTGGATGGCGCACCAGCCCCAGGCGTCCCGGCGGCTGTGCCCCGCTGTCCTAGCGGTGGGCTTGCGGGTGGGACTGCAGACGGACCTGTGCAACAACATCCCAACAGTGAGAGACGCGCAGGGCATGGAGCAGGATGCTGGTCAAGACTTTGCATGTGTAAACCCGGAATATGTCTGCGGTTCCGCACACAGACCCAGAGGCTCTTACCGCGCGACATGCCAAAGTTGAGGCCCCCGACAGGGGGCTTGACATGTTGATACCCTGCCAGTCGTCGAGTCGATGACGTGAGCGCCGAGCACGTAATCAGAGCCACGAGGTAACCCTCGCTCCTTCACACCGATACCTCATCACCCTGCACTGGATGCCCCATGCTGCTTCCCCTCCAAGGTTCCATGTTCCTTACCATTCCCGCTGCCACTGCCACCGCCGTACGCTGCCATCATGAGCGTTTGCGCACGCGTGTGTGAGAGAGAGAGAGAGAGAGAATTTCGAAAAATTCGTTGCTTAAAGTGTGACATTTGTCATGCTTTTGGGTCTGACGGAAGAGTTTGTTCAGTTTCTCGCCGAATTTTAACCGAATTTTGGCCGAATTTTGCGACGACAGGTGGCACTCGAGGCTGTTGCTCGTGCTGCAGGTGCCCGTCTGCGGTGTTCATGCGTTGTCGTAGTGCCTTGCCTCGTGTGTGAGTTCAGAGGCGTGACACTATACTATTTGTGCTCGGGTTGCCTCTGCACCCCAGCATCAAGTGCCGATACCCAATATTGTAGTGCCTAGAAATAGGAGGCTTGTGAGTGCTTCGCATCTCTCGTCGATTGACTGACACGAAGGGATAAACAGGGCCAAGAGACTACGGAGAATATGAGCCTAGAATGCGGCACCAATCAAATCATGACATGCCAACAAGCGTTCCTCAAGCCAACGCCACGAACGGCACATCGATCACATGGCGTATGGGCGTCAGCCAACTCTTCACAAACACGATAACACAAAATCAAATTTCACACGCCGATGCAGCAAAGCACTGCAAACAAGTTCGATCACGCAAGGCGCCCTTGGTGGAAGAGCTCAAAAATGAACCACGACGGCCGTCACATCATCAATGTAGCCGCCACCTTCCTGCATCCACATGCGCCGCGCAGCCTTGACAATAGCTTGCGCAGCATCCTGCGACGAGGCGCTACGTGCTACCAGTTGTACAATCTATACCAGGCACATGCAGGACGTAGTAGGTACTGTGAGGCCAACACCAAGCGCCCGAACACACACATTACGAAATCGGCACCCTCCTGGTACTTGGCCAAAAACAATATCACCTGGGCATTGGACAGATGATCAAAAACGCCATCCGAGCCCAAAACGATAAAGTGGTCCTGCGAGTCAAGCGTCTTCTCAAGTTTCCGATCCAGCCCGAGTGGCACATCACTGGTAAGCGGATGCTGATATGCGATATGGCGAGCGATGCTGCTTCTTGTCCAAAGCCCCGGTCCCCGGCCCAGATACTGCCTGCCTGCCTGCCTGCCCACCCAGTTCATCCAAGATGCGTGCCCCCTTTTTTGTTTGCCGTACGTGAATTTGGAGCTCCGGTTCAGCCACAACGCCAGCCTCAAAGAGGTGAAAGTCACCCACGCTCCTGGATAAAGCCAGACCACCCTCCTACAGCACCACAGCAATAATGCACAAACACAGGTGAGGCTTCCTGGCCACCAGACACGGGCGAGAGGGGCGAAATAGAAGCGAAGCAGGGTGTCGCACCTGTTGACGTCGGCGCCAAACACGCGCCGGTCCTTGAAAGCCCCAGCCACGGACGCGGGTCGGCTCCACGTATCCGCCTGCACGCTGAATGCGCTGGCGCTCACCAGGGTCGCTGGGCTTGTGATCCCGTGACAGTGGGATGGGTTGATAGCGGGAGCCACCCAAACACCGGCCCAATACACAGCGCGAGTCACCCACATTGGCAACGATGAGCTGTCGACCATCGGGGGTTCGGGCGCACACCACAGCAGTGGTGCCCGACTCTCGCGCATCGATGGTAGACTTGCGTAATTTGGCAGCCGTGGACACGATGCCGTTGACCAAGGCCTCAGACAACGCCTGATTCTGGCGATAGCTCTCTAAAATCTCGACACCCAGAGTGCTTTCTGCAAAACCTGAGACCTTGCGTCCGTTCACACCGTGGCCATCCATGACGGCTGCCAAAAAGGGCTACAAAGAGAAGCGGCAGGTCTGGTGAGGGCAGGCAAAGGTCCAAGGGCTGCCCCCCCAAATTGAATATAGCCAGCAAGCCAAAACCCGGTCCCACCAGAGCAGAGCTGCCTTCGTAGACAAGAAAGCCATCTTGATTTTCCTTGGGATTCCCAGCATATCCACCTCCCATCGAGTAGGCCCCATATTCTGGTACTTGGATCGTGGGAGACGTCGACGGAGCTTCTGGAGTAGGAGTGGCTGGAACAGGCGTTAAGCCTTCCATATCTGCCCCAAGAGAGTACAAGCATAGTGCCAGTGTTACCATACAAGCAAAGAAAAAACAACGACAATAACAACAACAACCAAAACACAAGGACACCGCGCTCCGCCACGTTGCGCCAGACCAGCTCCAAACGAACCAAAAGCGTAACCCTTGCTATCACGTCGGTTGATGGGCAGATCCTCCCCCTCCTGAGAAATACAAAAAAGAGCGCCAAAGAGGTAGCAACAGAGGGCACAGTCAAGTCATGAAGCGATGTGGCAACAGGGGATATAGGGTGGTGATTGTGCATACAAAACGGCTGACCTCGAGCAAGGCCGGCGAGCTGAAGCGCCGGGTGAGAGAACTTCGTCGATTGCGAGGCTCAGTAGGAATGGTGGGTACCAGACCATCAGGCTGCAGTGGTCCCACTATTACAGAGCTCGGTGGGGTCTGGCGCGAGGCAAGCACATCCTCTTCAACCACACGCAGTGACGGTGTGCCACGGCCCGGGACCGAGTCCAGACGAGGTGGACTCTCGCGTCTATCCAAGCCACTCAAAGATGGTTCCTGCAAAGCGAGCCCCAAGCAAGGCCACAAATAGTATCAGTGAGTCGAGCACCGTCGCGGCTGACGCGAGATCTTGTGGAGCCAAGGCATTGACCTGATTAAGGGTGGGAGACATCATGTGTTGACGGCGAATGTTGTATCCGGCAGGTGTGACGGAGCGACGGTTTTCGGGGGGTCGTGGCGATCGTGGCGTTAAAGTAGAGGGCTCGGCAGTTGGAGGCACGCCTTGACCATCACCCGGCAAGTTCCAGGCAAAGGGGCCGCGGGATGTCGGTCGAGCCGACTGTTGTGAGGCAGGCCGTGGGCGAGTGTGTGGGTCTCGGGAGTTGCGGGCTGGGCTCGCGCTAATGGCAAGACCGGCACCGGGGGAATTGAGGCGGCGTTGCGTTTCCGAGTCGGGGGGTGCTTCACCAGTCTGAGCAAAAAGAGGCAAAAGCCGGCCACTGGGTGGACGCTGGCGCATGCTCTGCGAGCGAAGGCGAGCGCTGCGTGCAATGCGAGTATCTGCGGCGTGTCGCTCCAAATTGGCTTCGGCTACGGCGCTGGCAGGGGTAGGTCCGGGGCTTGGGCTGCCGGGTGGCGGACTGGCGCGCAAAGCAGCCCGGGCAGCAGCGGCGGCGGCAGCGGTGGTGGAGGTCGCGGGAGCAGGTCCACCACCGTTCTTAGCAGGGGGTGAAGGAACGAGGCCAGCCTGAGTGGCGCCAGAGGCACCCGTGGCAGTACCCGTCCAACGTTGCACCGGAGACACCGGCTCGGAGTAGGAAAGACTCGACACAGGTGAAGCTAACAAAGGGTCTCGGGTCGGGGCCTGGCCATGTAGGGTATGGACCGTTTCCATAATTACTGGCTGTGGTGTCGAGCGCACTGATTGGCTAATTCGAGGACCCGCACCATGGCCACGAATGGCCAAAGAGGGCTTGGTAGCCCCACTTCCGTTCTCTGAACCAAGAAGACCAATGGGGGAGCTGGCGGAGAGCGGGGATGCCCCAAGCCCCACAGATTGGAGTGGGAGAGATTGCATGCTCAGTTGTTGTCGAGGCATGACGTTCGACATGCCTGAATCGCGCTGCCACTGTGAATGGCGTGCCATGTTGCCAAATGCTGTGTAGCACGACCAAGCAATCTGGTTGATGTGAACCAATCAGAAGCCCTTTCGGCACTCCCGCGAGAGAAGAGACGAGTCGATACTTCAAGAGCCTCGTTGACACGTCGGATTAGCTTGACAAAGGACGTGCCTCCATGCTGCGATTCCCAACAAGCCTTGTGTCAGCCAAAAGCGCGCGCGCGCGCGCGTGTGTGTGCGCGAGTGTGCGTGTGTGTGCCGCGTACAAAGCGTTGACACGAGCAGGCTGTTGCATGCCACAGCAACGGGCAGCGAGCTGGGCACATCAGCGTACCTCGTTGCGCGCTGTTTGTGTGGCTCAGCAAGACCTGTAATAATGGCACAGAGAGCTCAGTGAGTGCGTACTGTTGGCAGCAACTACGCAGATCAAGCTGGCTGCACGTACATGCACAGGAGTGAGACGGGGAGCGAGCGAGCGCGCGGGGCTGCCGTTTGTCTCTCACCAACACACGCAGACACAGACACAGACAGACACACACAAGAAAAATCATGCTCAGACGTGTGGTACTTTTACGTTATATTGCCTTGATCAAATGTGTACACGTGTGATACTGAGATTGATGCACCCCATGCTCTCTCTCTCTCTCTCTTACATTTTGTTATGGTTGTTAAGGCTTGAAGAGATGTGTGTGTGTGTGTGAGTGTGTGTGTGTGTGTGTGTGTGTGTGTGTGTGTGTGTGGAACGGCTGCTATGGGGGCTATCTCGCTGGAACGGCAGCTATGAGGGAGGGAGCTACTTGCACTCGCTTGCTGTGTTTATTTTTTTATTCTACATTGGATGTACACGGGTGTATATTTCCGGTTTATGCCGTTGCGCTTTGGGGTGGATAGAGAGAGGGTTGATTTGATTTTCTTCTGCTAAGGGAATGCTTTTGTGTGTGTTTCTCGATGGCCTGAGATTACGAGCTGTATTTGGATGGCGCGTTGAGCTGGAAGCACGAGTTCAGAGAGTCTGGGTCTGGGGTCTGAATTCGGAAAAGGGGCGGGATAGAGCCAGCAGGTGAGTGCAACTCGTTGACTGAGAAAAGGTCATGCTGGCTCGAAAAGATACACTGTCATTGTCATCGGATACAACACACATACGTATGCAGACATCTACACTCAAATCACACACTGCGCAGGACAACAAACAAGGAAGGAACATCAGCGAAGCTCGTCGACGTTAGAGAGTTTGGCAATCTCGCTCAAAATGCGCTTGCGGTGCAACGAGTTGTCAATGCCCATGTCAATCAAGTCTTGATCGGTCAGAGCCAACAAGACCGAGCCATCAATCGCGTGGCTTAGGAATCCTTTGGCATACAGGCGAAACTGTGGATGAATGCGTTCCACCCAGGACTTGACCTGATCCTCCGTCCAGGACGCGGCAGCTGGTTTACGTCTTACGCTGCTTGCAAAAGGGGCTCGAGTCGCCGGGTGTGCTGCTTTACCATCACGAATGGAGGGCGAGGGCAGACTGCGTGGCCACTTAACCTTCAGTTTCCGGCGCTGGGCGCTATATTGGGCCACGAGGGCTTGAAGTTGAGCCACGCCCGTCGCTGTGAGCGGATTCTCATCCAAGTCCAATTCACGCAAGTAAGGTTGATGGGTCGGGGCCAAAATCGGCAACGCCTTTTGTAGTGCCTCATCCGTCACGGCATTATGATCCAGCTCCAGCTCCCGCACCTAATTTGATCCAAACGAGAAAGCCACAAACCAACCCAGTAAAACGTGAGATGCGCGAGGCCACGGTGTTTAAAATGGGCGTTGACTCTGGATTTGGGGTCCATGAGCACCAGCGAGTCACGGCTAGACACTGGGTCCCTTCAAGATACGAACAAGTGGACACGACTGACCGTGGTGCTCGATAAAGCTTCAATCAGGGCCTCAAAGCCCGACGCAGCAATGGCATTCCACGACAAATCCAGCTCGTGCAACGAGGTGGGCAAGGCAGCGGCCAAAGCAGTTACACCCACATCACCAATGGCATTGTGGCCCAAGTTGAGTGCTCGTAGCGCCGAGGTCTTGGCAAGAAAAGATGCCACAATGTCTGCCCCCTCGTCGCCCAGCTGCAAGTTCGTCAGCTCGAGACTGTACAGGTCTGTTGGGCGGTCGACGAGCGCCTCTATCAAAGCCTCTGTCATGGCCTCATCAAAGGGGATGTCGTTCAATTCTAGCTTGCGCACACCTGCATTGGCGCGCAGCGCGGCCACAAAACTGATAAACGTCTCCGAGTCGGCACTCACAGGCGCTGCGCGCTTCAGCTCCAGCTCATTGCATCTATGTTCGCCGCAAGCGCACGGCCTCACGTCAATCACCACACGCGGTACAGACAATGCAAGCAAGCAGACGTCAATCCCACCGAGTCGCCAAAATGCGCTGCGCAGCCTCCCACGTCCGAGCTTCACAGTCACTCCATGCCACCACTCCGCCAACCACCAAGCAGCTCATAACGAGAACCCCGCGCCACCACATGCTTCCGGTCCCTCCCACGAGCAATGATTAAAAATTATTTTTGTGAAAAAAGAGAGAGAGATTTAGAGAGAGAGAGAGAGAGAGGCTTTTGATGAGAGATGTTGCGAGAACAAAGTGTGTGTGTGTGTGTGTGTGTGTGTGTGTGTGTGTGTGTGTGTGTATCTTGCCACGGGCTGTGTTGCGTGCCAGTGCCTGGCTTTTAGCTCTGTGATTTAGGAATACAGCTTGCTTGCGGCTGTGAGGGGCACGCGCGATTATTGGTACTGCTAACATTAAGCAAGGTCGTATGGGAGATGCTGAGCCTTGAAGCGTTTCAGGATGATAAGAATGAATAAGAATGAATTACAAAATGGATATCCGAGTTCGTTCAGGGAACAGAAAAAAAAAAAAAAAGGATGTGCGGACAATGGGAGCAGGCCCGAGCGGGAATTCACCCCCAAAAAAACATGACGTGGGATGGAAACTTGGCTTGGCACCAACCCGAGTCATGTCAATAATGGATGGCCAAAATCTGAAAAGTGAAAGCGCGATGTAGCAACACGAAATGACTGGCAGCTCTTATCACGCGTCGCTGGGATCCCTAAACGGCTTCTTCCTCCGGTGCCGGGTCTGCCTCCGGTGCCGGGTCTGCCTCCGGTGCCGGGTCTGCCTCCGGTGCCGGGTCTGCCTCCGGTGCCGGGTCTGCCTCCGGTGCCGGGTCTGCCTCCGGTGCCGGGTCTGCTTCCGGTGCCGGGTCTGCTTCCGGTGCCGGGTCTGCCTCCGGTGCTGGGTCTGCCTCGGGTACAGCCTCCTCTTCAGGTGCTACCTCCTCTGTTGCTGATGCCGCTTCTTCTTCGCCTTGCGGCTCATCATTGGTTGCGAGTTCGGGCTGCGCTTCATCGGCAACATCGGCACTGCCAGACTTGTCCTCCTCCTCCTTGAGGAGCTTGATGCCCGTGTACAGCGCCGTGATAATCTGAGCCTCCGTAATGCAGAAGCGTGCACTCGGCGAAATGTCGCACACACCGCCCTCACCAATCGGCGTGTGCTCGCCGCCAATGCCACGCACCGACAGGCCCAGCGGGCGGCACACCTCCTTGGCCTTTGCATCCGTGCCATCCGCCGTCAGGTTGGGCAGGCCAATGTGCACACTCGCGCGCATGCCCGTACCCAGGTTGGTCGGGCAGCTCGTCACCACACCGTAGTCGGGCGACATGGCAAAGGACAGGCCCTCAATGCCGTTGACCACGTCCAGCGCCGTCTTCAGGCGGTCAAACACCTCGTTCAGCACCGTGCCCTTGCGCATGCACATGATACGCAGGTGGTCTTCCTCACCCACCCAGATGATAAAGCCACGGTCCTCCGACACGTAGCAGCCACGGCCATAGGGCCAGTCGGCCGCAATACCAGCCGACGCCAGGTACGGATCCGCCGCCATGTCCTTGAACATGATGTGGTCCTTGACCAGCTGCTGGTACGCCTCCTCGCTGATGTGGTCCGGGTGATCGGGCGTCAGCGAGTTGTAGCCGCCGCCGTACTCGGGCATGGCCTTGAGCTTGTCAAAGGCCTCGCACATCTTCTTCTCCAGGCTGACACGGTCATCCTTGGTCATGGCGCCCGGCAGCGGAAAGTCGGCCAGGTTGCGACCCACGCGCACGCGCATCGACAGCGCCGGCAGACCCAGGGCAGCCAGGTCCAGGCGCCCGTCAGCGGGCAGACCCTCGACACCCGACAGGTCCCAGTTGTTGGTGTGCTTGGCGTCCTCGCCCACCTTGTGGTAGTCGGCCAGGACCTTGCTGAAGAAGGGCTTGAAGCGGTCGTAATCGGCCGGCTGCATGGCGTAGCAGCCCATGCCCGAGTCGCCGTTGTCGATACCGCTCTGGCAGCACTTGATCAGGGCCTTCTTGTCGTCGTCGCTCAGCGTGTTGTAGTAGTCGACATCAAAGTGCTTGGCCATGCGGTTACCCGGGTGCGCCGCCTTGACGGCCGCAATCTTCTCCAACACTTCAGCACGAGTGGCAATGGCGGGAAGCAAGGTGTTCTTGTTGAGCGAAGCGTCGCTGTCGGAAGAAGGTGTACTTGGTGCAGAGCTGGCAGGGGCAGGCTTGCTCGGCGACGCAATGGGGGCAAGGGTCGATCGCTTCGAAGTTTTGAGCGGTGATGACTTGGGAGTGCCTTGATTGAGACGCTTCGACTCGATGCCGGTTGGCACGCGATCAGGACGTTGGCGCTGGCGTCGACTGCCCACGAAGCGATCCCAAGCATAGGCGGGGACAGCCGCATTGGGGTCAATACTCGCCAGGCAATCCTGAATGTAGGGGATGGGTCGCTCGGGCTGATCATACATCAAGCCCGCCATCAGTGCCTATAGATTCCCAGTCGCCGCCAAATCAAGAGGTCACAAGACACAGGTGGAATCAAACCATCAAGTGAGTGCGTGCGCATGAATCTGTCGCTGTTTCGCGCCGGTCTGTGCACAACTTTTGCGGCCATGGCTGAAAACTCATTGAGTGCTTGGCTCAGGCCAGCGCCTTGACGCAGTCACAGGTTCTCCCATGAAGACGTATGGAAGCCATAAGCACACAGCCAGGCACCGCTGCCATATGCGCCACTCCTCTCAGCTTGGCCCCAACTCCTCCTTCCTGAGATGACCTCACAACCCTACTCGATCAACATCAACAACGAGCAAGCGCTGATTCTTTCGCACCTGAAACAGCTGGGCAAGCTGATGCCGATCGGCATAAGCCTTGGCATCTCCAGACATTGTGCTGTTCCTTCTCCAAGTCTCCTTCTTGCCATTCAATGCAGCGTACAAAGCAAAATCCCCCGACACCGCCCCTCTGCCCTTTCGCGCATCCGCACAGAGAGAGAGAGAGAGAGAGAGAGAGAGAGAGAGAGAGAGAGAGAGAGAGAGAGAGAGAGAGAGAGAGAGAGAGAGAGAGAGAGAGAGAGAGAGAGAGTTGTGTGTGAGGGAAAATGCGGTTGTCAAGCTGACAATTCAGAGCCTGATTTTTGTATTAAACTGGGCAAGTAATTTAGCTGGTGGATTAATTCACATTTTCGACCGGGCCACGACCCTCGTGTTCGACCCCGGTGGCGGGTCGGTCAGTGGCCTGCGTGATGGAGACGGAGGGTGGGGACCAACAGCAGCCGCCGCCAGAGGAGGGCCCGCATGTGTCGCCCGAGTTTACACGCTGGTATGTGGTTGGGTGCAAATGGGGTCTGGTGGCTCGTGTTCTTCCATGCTGGTCGATGGTGCTCACTCACTGACCCTTTCGTTCTGACAGGACGGGACTGGGTGACCCGGAGGTGGCTGAGTTGGTGCGCGATGCGTGCTTTGCCACTTTTGGTGGCTTCTTCTTTGGTGGCGTGACTGGTATCAAGAATGCCTCGGCTGAATTTATCGAGGAGAATCGAACTACCAAGTTCAAAAACCAGGTGCACATGCAGAGTGAGATGAACAATGCCGTCCTGCGTCGCTTCGCCTTCCGAGGCAGCCGCTGGGGCTGGCAAATTGGTCTATTCTACACTCTTTTCAAGTATGTATACATCCAAACCACTCTGCAATATGGCTTGTCGGCGTGTTGTAGTTTGTGGATTGCCGATGGCGCTGCCTCACATGCCTTGTTTCTCGAGCGTAGACTGGGTGAGCACACGCTCCAGCATCAGCGGCAACAACGCGATGTTCTCAACATGGTCGGCTCTGGTGGTAAGCTTTGCGTCCAACCTCTTTTTGTTTTGTTCTTGCTCCATCTAATGATGGGCACGCGCGGCGGCATCACTTGTTGTTGATGATCACTTTTATTGGAGCTGGACTGATTGTCTGTGCTGATAACCTTTAATACGCAACTTTTTTCTGAAACTTGTGATGCCAGTCATTGGCATCTCGTGTGCTTGATTATGTTCATGTCTTCTCATTGGTGCTTTGGCTATTGGCTCCTGCTTAACCGATAGGTGCTGTTGGCACCCTGTTTGGCCTGCGCCATGGCCCCCGTGGCGCTGGTGCCGGTCTCTTGGTAGGGGCTGGCCTCAGTCTGTGGCTGGGTTTGATCCTTCAAGGTTCATGGATTGTCGAGAAGTACATCAAGAAGGAGCAAGCTGCGCTGGCCTGCAACGAGGACACAGCTAACATTGACGCAGATGCTCTCCTCGCAACTTCAAATGATGAAGCGAGCAGCACAACCGAGATCACTGCCTGAGATCACATTTGCGCGCTAGTGCTAGCTAGTTTTCTCTGTTTTTGCCTTTCTCGGGTCTAGTAACGATACAAGAGCCTGCCTATCAATGGCTTCGCTTCTCGACACTCCGCTGTGCGGTTCTTTGTTTTCTTGTTTTATTTCCCTATTGCCAGCTGGTCTGGCTGTGTCGCGCTTTCCCATGGCAAGGCTGCGACACGTGTGGTTCCAACCCAAACTGTGATGCCTTTTTTTTTCTTAGCTTTGCGCTTTCTCTGCGTCTGCGACGCTGGCTTTTTGGTGCCAAGCACCTCTCTGAATCGAACGACAAGACTCTTTTGATCCGATCCCCTCCTTGACCTCCCTCACTGTCGTGTGTGTAGACAGGCCTCACGTTTCTTCCCCTCCACAAAATGCGAGTGGGCCACTGTGCGTCAACATGAGCTTTGCTTGGATTTCGGGCAATGCACAACAACGATTCGGAAAGACGAGTTTGACCGTCCCGGACGGCAAGATGATTGAGCTGGCGCTCTTCTAAGTCGGCGACTCTGGTGTGAGTCGATACAGCTCGACTGCTGCGTCACTGCTGATTGGCCGCAGCGGGGTTTTGAACAAAATTGACGCTATATGAACCCGAGTTGGGGTCCTGTTGGAACTGAAAGTTGTTTGTCGAAAGCCCAAAGGGACGAAGACACATGTTGCCCAGCTCCTTCAACTTGCCTAGACGGTTTGATATGGCATCACTTTGCAATGAGGTGCACCTGGAAAAGATTTCTCCATTCCAACGCCGCGAGACCTTGACATACCAAACATCTCCTCCTTCATCTTTTCCTTCTGTTGCTCTACCAAAGGTGGCAGTCGCTGTGTTCGGGGCAAAAGCAACACGACACCACCCATGAGTTGCAGCAGCACACGCAGCAGACGGAGCGCACACGCAGGGAGCTAAAGAGGATTTATCAAGACAAGACAATCCAGTCAACTGACCACAACCGCAGCACGGGCCTCTGGTTGGTTGGGCTCCAACTCGAGTAGTTTCTTGAAATCTATCAATGTCACACCACGAGAAGCGTACATTCAAGTTCATGTGGCCACGAGAACGACAGCGGTTCGCATCATCCAGCGCAGCTGCAGGGAAAGAGCACACCTTCCAATGCCTGGTCATAGCGTTCGAGGGCCTCCAGGGCCTTGGCACGACGTCCATATGCCTTGGCATAAGAGGGGTTCAGTTTGATGGCTAAATCAGGAATCAGATCAAGATCAGGGCCATTGACACAAACAGAGGCCAGCTGACGCATCTGACACGCACCTTCGTCGCAATCATCGATGCAGAGCTGGTGCGCTTCTAGTTTAAGCTGGCATGCCGCGCGGTTGCTGTAGAAAACGGCCATTTCCTACACACGTACGCGGTGGCATGCATCAACACTGGTGAGGCCAACGAGCGGTCAGCTGACAAGGCAACACGACTAGCTGCCAACGCACTGCCGCATCCATGTATTTGGCGGGAGGTGCTGCCTCAATGGCTTGCGTATAGGCCTCGATGGCGTCACCAAATTCTACAGCGTGGTGAGCACTCGATCGTGAGTGTAGAGGATGATGAGTTCGTGTAGTTGGCAGGCCCTTGACTCACCACCCTGTCGAAAAAGTCCGTTGCCCTGGTCTTTGTGTGTCTTGGCAGTTCGGCACATATCCTAGCACAGGTTGACACGGGTGCATATGTATGATAAGTGACGGTCAATTCTAGAGCAGCAGACATGACGCGGTCCAAAGCGCTCACCTGCACAACGTCATCTGATAGAATTTCTTCAATCACCTCTTCAACCTCCGAAGCACCGCCCTCTTCCGGGCTCGCTTCGATGCTTGGCTCTGGAACGGCGTCGGTTGGCACCGCATCGCTAGGCGCGGCGTCAACTGGTGTGTGCTCGGTTTCGGGGTGATCCGAGCCAATGAGCTCCGACTCGGGCTCCAATTGCCGTCCTTCGGCCTGCTGCATCACATTTCATCAATCGGGCAAGCAGGTACCAGGTAAAGGTGGCAGCATGTTAACAGGCGTACCTTCGTATCGCTGGCTTCCATGTTGCTCCGCCCTAATCAGCCGTGCACTGCTCAAGGATATTGAACACGACCTCGGTGATCACTCTCGTACTCGTTCTGGAAAAACGTAAAAAAAGTAAAAGAAAAAAGAAGGAGAATTATTGGATAAAAAAAAAAAAGGTTTTTTTTTTCCAAGATGTTTGCGAACTCGTGCGATTGCGGGGTGGGTGTGTGGGTGAAAGGATCAATGACTTGGTTGAGACGAGGAGTCATGTGGGTGCAGTTGGGAGGAAAAGAGTGTCGGTATCAATTGGGACGGATGTGCCGACTAACGACGGCGTGGGGGCGGTGGGGCGTCCAATTGGCGACTATCAAGCGCTATGCAAAATTCCGTCAGGATGCGAATGGACTCGACCGGCAATTGTTGCTTATCACCACAGAGGCATTGCAGTACCGTGGCATGCCACTTGGTGCGCACATAATGCAGGGCGCGATACTCGTCGCCGGTCATAAACATGCTGATCCATGGGTCAGCATGACATTCGCGCTGGTTTGGGCGGCGGCTCAAGTTGGTAAGAAGGGACTCGACATCAAAATCATCGTCACTGCTCTCCTGGTCCTCATCCTCGGGGTTGCACGCGCTTTCCAAAGAGCCGTCTTCAGCCAGCCATTCCCCATCCTCATTCACGACAGGTCGGAATAGCTCCGCCGTTACTTGCGGCAAAGAGGAGCCAAACACAAAGACCAAAGCTGGGTCCACCACCGTGCACTGCCAGTGTCGCGGCGCAAGTAGGGCGGCAGAAGAGAACAGGGCGACAAGAGGATTGACAAAGAACCGTGTTGATGAGGGTGATCACCAACAAAATCAAGTGCCTTTGCCGAGTGGCAAAACGATGGGACACACCTCGCGAATGCAAGTAAGTCGCTCTAGTCGTTGAATGTCTTGAAAGACGAGCCAAGTGGCTTGTGTGTTCTGCAAGTGGAACACAACATATGCCATGGCCCACATAGGGGTTGAGACTTGCACAGACGTGATGGTGACAAGACCAGACGTATCCATCCAAGTGCAAAAAACAAACAAACCTTGAGCATGGAGCCAGTATGGACCTTGACGCGCGATTCAGAGCGTGTGGAATAGCTACCGATAGATGCAGTGGATTTATGATGAGGGACGAAAGCAACTCTCTTGAAGCAAACTCATTGCCTTGCCACGCTTTACCCACCTCTTGGCGTTGGGGTTGCGACGTGCAATGTTAGGGTAGAGGCCCGCGCATAGCGCCGCCTTGATCACGCCGCGTTGAGTTTGATTTCGGTTACCAAACTGTGTTGTCATCCAAGCCAAAAGTGATTTGAATGAGCAAATCGGCTTCGTCTCGCTCGCGCAGGAGGGAGGGGCTTGCACACAGTCAGCGCATACACGTTTACCTCAAGGTCCAAGTGCTTGCCAGTCGGCAAGACTGGACACCGGTGTAGTTGCTTCAGAACTTGTTGGCGCATGCCTAAGCAAAACACCGTAATGCAGTTTAGAGCCCACAGATGAAACATGTGCCAAGGGACACCCGTGGTACAAACCGTCAATGACGTTGAGAGTGCTTTCGGACAGATAGTTGTCACGACAAAAATTACGCGCGGCCTGCGAGCTCTGCAGTATGGCATGCGTTGGCAAGCGAACAAGCGGGCACCAATCAAGCGTCAAGATCCCCATGACTTTCAAAACTAGAAGGTGACAACACAACCCCACATGGATGCTGCAGCCGTTTTGGGAGAAAAGACAATGGAAAGGTCTCGACGCAGTGGCTCTTTGCGACATCTCTGCACGCAAACGACGTACCATGGTCTTTTGGCGGCGATACTCGTCATAAACCTTGATCAGAGCCAGATGGTCCGATTCAAATTCCAAACCCCACTGCATGTGCATTCGCTTGGCAGCGGCCTGCTCAACGCCCAAAGGACACATGAGTCTAGCGAGCTGAGGGCGGGAGACCACGAGCGCTGCACACAGTCAAGGCTTGCACATACCCGCGCTTGCGGTTGCATGGGAAGCGCAAAGGGCGAGCGGTAGTCACCGCAGCACACGAGCGTCAGAATGGGATCCAGCACGCCCAGGACATAGGCCAACAACACCATGCGGGCTGATGGTGGTGACAATGACAGGTTGGAGAGACGGTAGCCCAGGTTGGTCACGTTCTCTTCTGGATCGAGCACGGCAATCTGCTGCAACAAGTCAATAGCCGAGTCAATGGCCTTGGGATCGGGGGCTTCAGGCGCCAGCTCCAAGAAATCCTGCCAACAAATGTGTCCAAGATGAGCTAGATGAGCAAAGCTACCACAGGAAGGGACAGGCTTTACGGCTGAAGATTGGTGTGAGTGAGATTAGCAGGACGACGTACAGCAATGCCCTGATCTTCTCGCATCAGCATCTTGGCCTATTGAAGGGCGTAAAAGTGTCAGTAACCACCAAGCTGCCAGATGCTCGTGATTTGCTCAAGAGGAAGGGTGAAAAAAGAAAAAAAAAAGGCCAGCGACAATAACCACACAAGAAAACAAGCAACGGCTCGTGAAATTTGCCGCTGCACTCATGAATTAGACGCACTTGCAAGCAGAGGTCGTCCAGTGATACGCGAAGCAGCTCGGCCTTTTGAAAGTGAGCCAGATTGCGATACCGTTGCTGCAATTGCAAATGGGGAACAACCAGCTTGAGCATGTGGAATTGTCCCACAATTCAAACGGGGATCCGACACGGTTATGCACTTCACATTCGGACCTTGCTGAAGAGGTGATAGGCCAAGCCAGGACGCACGCGACCGGCACGCCCACGGCGTTGCTTGGCCGAGGCCTGGCTAACCCAAGTCTTTTGCAGCGTGGGTACCCCCGTACCGACGTCATACGACTACATATGCGTGAATAGGTCCCGACGTCAGGTCGTCACATGATTGACAGTGGCAGCGGGTGGGTCGCAGTGAGAACCATAGACAGGAATTGGCAAAAGCCGTACAGTTTCTTTCAGTTTGCCAGAATCAATGACGTAGACCACGTCATCGATCGTCACGGCAGTTTCTGCAATGTTGGTTGAGCAAATGATCTTGGTAGTTCCCTATCAAGAGTCGAGGGAAAAAACAAAAAACAAACAAACAAACAAAACAAAAACAAAAACAAAACAAAAACAAAGTCGGGGCATGAGAAGTGGGTAGAGTTCAGTGTGGGCCGAATTGGGTTCTGAGCAACACGGGGCCGCAAATTATGACCAACCGAGGGTGGGTGGGAAAACACGGCGTTTTGATCGCGGGCTGAGCACTGAGAATGCAGGGGCAAGGCGTAAATGTACTGTAGCGAGCTGGTCAGTGCGGCAATCGTGTTCATAATCTCCTCATATCCTGTTTTGTCAGGCCCCACCGACATGAGATTGCGTGATGCAGCCGTGCGCGTCAGCAAACTAGGCATGTACTACTCATGACTAACCGGGCAAAAAGATCAAAATGGCGCCTTCGCCAGCAGGCCAGTGCTGCATGATATGGGCCACGAGCTGGACAATGAGCTCAATGTCGACATCGGAATCGTCGAAGCTGGCCTGGTATGCCTGCACCATGGCCCGCTCATCGACGGTCATATCCTGGGAAAGACACGACACGGTGTAGAGCAGCCGCGGCATATACAAGGCGGCATATGCAAGGCGGGCACAGCAGCACGTGAGCAGGGCTAAAAGAAAAGCCACGTTCACTGTATTCGGCAAGCAAAGAAGCGTCCACTGGACGTACGGCTATGACTTCTGATTGCATGCCGTCTTCGTCATCCGACAGGAAGGTTTGCAAGATGTTCAAGACGTTGTGATGTCCAAAGTAGGCCGCAAAGTCTGCTGCAGTCCAGCCGTTGTGACGGCAGGTGGCACCAGCATCGGCATCTAAGCGTAGCAAACGGTCCACCCATTCGTCCGCTCCTTTGGCCGCAGCGATCATCAGTGTCGTCAAATCTGTTTGGGGGTGCCTGGAACATTACCAGCGATGGGTCGCATGAATGGCTCAATGAGACACACGGTTTTGGCGGCCAAGGGGCCCATACCGGTGGTCGACGTCAATGCCATCAGCCACGAGCTCATGGTAAATGTTCATCAGGTAGCTCTCCGTGCTGAGGCCAACTTCGGCGTGCCACGCTTGGCCCATGCCCTGCTCAATGAGCGCCAGGCTGCTGCGCAGCTGGGCAGAATCGGCTTGTTGCTTCCGGTGAGACTGATGGCCGCGAAACCCAATCGACTTGAGCGCCTGCCAATATGCAGCAAAACGCCGCAAGCTGTGAGACTTGCGGCCTTTTTTTCAAATAGCCCACCGACCAAATGGATGGGTGATCTCATCTGGAGTGCCAGAATGAGGGGGCGGGGGACCCACATCTTCAAGAAAGAGCGACTTGACGGGAAAGGTGCGACCGGCAATATGGAGGCTGGGGCAGTTGTCAAAGTACTGAATAATCGTGACACCAGAGAAGGGCATGGTGAGGCTGGTGCACCGCGGGACGCGGTCACATTAGCGAGGTGGCCAGCTCTTTGATCCCACCTCAGTGAAGAGCTCGCTGTGCAGCGTCGCGGACATGATGATCAACTTGACATCCGGGCGCCGCGCCAAGAGCTGACGCAAGGAAATCAGGAGAAAATCGCTGCGGACAGCATAAGAGGTCGGCAGCGCGTACAGGCGATATGAAGATGACCCAAAAAACGGTGACTTTGTCATGCGTCATGGTAAGGGCGCAGGGATGGCGGCGTTCGAACCACGAGCTTACCTGAAGCGATCGCGTTCGTGGACCTCATCCACAATGACATGGGTGACATGGCCCAGGTCTGACAAAGCATCGATATGATTGTCAAGTGGACGCAGGTTAATGGACAGCCCAACACTGGTATCTGATTGTGAGCGACCGTACCTGGGTCGGACATGGCAATGCGCAGCAGGAGGCCTGTGGTGCAGAACATGAGCTTGGTGTGGGCAGAGACCTGGCTATCCAGGCGAATGTTGTAGCCAACTGTGTCACCTGTGTGTGTTTACACAGGTGTAACAGAACACAGTTGTTGGAGGGGGGCGGGGGGCGGTCAGCGGTGGCAGGGTGAGAGTGGATGATCACAACCAGATTGCGTGTTCTGTGTATTGGGCTGAATCAGTAGCCGTACCAACGCGGGAGCCCCATTCGGTGGCAACGCGCTTGGCCACACTCATGGCAGAGATGCGCCGAGGTTGGGAGCAGACGATGCAACAAGGCGTGTTCCTGCCACAGGTGCAGCATTGGCGATGGGTGAAATGTACAACGGCAAGATTCGATCCGCTGCAATGTTGGCTCAATGCTTTAGGCACGTACCGCTCTACTGCGGCCTCGAGCACAAACTGCGGAACCTGGGTTGTCTTGCCCGAGCCAGTTTCACCGGACAGCAGCAAGACCTGGTTGCTATCAATGGCCGCCAAGATTTGCTCGCGCATGGCAAAAGCTGGAAGCGTTTGGCGAAATTGCTACACAAGGGTCCAAAAAAGAGGAGGGCTTGCAACTTATGAGAGGGCCCCACGAGGCAGGGGCGGGGGTTAGGAGGCTTGAGGCAGAGCAAGCGTACAGCCAGATCCTCTCGGCGTTGCGGCGCTGGGGGTGGGCCGCTGATCTGATCCATGAAGCCCTTGGAAGAGGTGACATCTGTCAGCTTGCGCGCTGATGGTGGAGCGGCCTTGAGGCCATCAAGAATAACGTCGCTGCAAGGGGGTGCAAGAGCAATGAGCATGTTGGGCAGAGGGCGCAGGAGTCGGTTTCTGGTTGGAAGGGGCTGCAAGACCAACCGCTCTTGGTCAGAGACAGGCACCTTTTGGGACACTTGCAGGAGTACCTCTCTCGTCTACGGCAATCATAGAGGGAAAGGTGAGGCAGGTGAGCTCTCTCACATCCCCACAACACGTGCCCCCAGGAGTAGAAGGAAGAGAATCGACAATAACAACTCTCCCCTGGACGCAACCCGAGGCTGCCAATACGGCTTGCCGAGGAGCATCGAACGACGAACCTTGTCAGCTAGGTGCACTTGGTGGGAGCTACTGGCCTTTTGAATGTGTTGCTTTGAAGCCGTCAATCGTCTGCGTGAGGTGAAGCATGAGAATGGTAGAGGTCAGCCAGGTGGCGCCGCGAGACGGAGCCGGCTAGAATAGAAAGTCGTGCCTGTTTTGATTCGAGCCAATTGATTTGGATTTGAGGCCGAGCTTGATACACAGCTGGTGTGCAAACTTGCGCTGGAGGTTATTCAGCGTGGCCGGGAAGTAGAGGGCTGTCGTTGCACGATCATGTCACGGTTCATGCCGTAGATGAGATTGTAGTGGTGACAAGGGGTGGAGGGCAGTGTGAGCCATTGGCACTCTGATGTGAAAGATGTGGGTCGGCACTTGGACAGCCCAAGGATGGTTGAAGAAGCGCCTCAAGACGTACTGGTGTCTTCGGACAAGGCAAAGTCCTCAAGCTTGGCCGAGATCCATTCTTGAAATTCTTCCGAGACGGAGGCGTCGGTGGTGGGAGGGACATCGCGCGTTGGTGCTACACGACGCTCTAGCCCTTGCCCACTCGGCAAGCCATGCGCATTGCCGCGACCCCGCCCACGGTACGATGTCGTTGGATACCCACCACTGCTGCTGTGGCCACCGCCTCGCGAATAAGGTCGATCATCATATTGTCTGTGGCCGTCGCGGCCGCCATGCCCACCACGGCCTCCAGCCCAGTGGCCTTGGCCGTAGTTCTGGCCCTGACCGCGTCCACGTCCCCGACCGCGGCCCCGACCGCGACCGCGGCCGCGACTCCTTCCGCCGCCACCACCACCACTACCATGGCTCTGGTATTGCGTGTTCCAGTTCTCCATTCTTGCACTTGGGGCCTGAGGGAAGTGTTTTTATTTCCAACAAAAGGTCCGGGTCGTGAATGAAAGCTCCCGCCTAGATTGGCCCAGCACGCTCACACGCGGCCCAAACAAATGCAAGTTGACCACCTCCTGTCACGCTCACCAGCAAAAACCCCTACAATAGCCACCGATCAGCTTTAATATCAGAGCGCATGCGTACGAGCGCGCGTCAGCGAAGAAGCCCGAACCGGTTCCCAGTCTGCAACAATTGGCTGTCATAACTCACCTCCCGAAAAAAAAAATCAAAAAAAAATCCAAAAAAACCAAATTGCCTTACGAGAATGGCTTGACGCCAAAACGTGTTGTCATCATCTGTTCATAACATCGGTTGTCAGATTTTTCGATTGACCCGATGAAGGGGGGTTTCTGCAGCAGCTTTTCAAGTTATTGAAGATTGTTTAAGAGTAAAAGTAGAAACTTTGAGAGAAAATGAAGTTTCATTAGGAACTTGATGTAATTTTACAGAAGAAAATATAAGACTTTGTGACGATACTAATTCCCGTGAAGAAGCAGTCCGTGTAGCTATTGCTGTCCCAGCTTTGAATTTTTATCTGACAACGGCCGTCCGTCGCTCTCAAATTTTTAATTTTTTTTTGGCGGGGGCAGGGGAATGATGCGAGGGGCAGCGGCTCGACAGTCGGGCAGCCAGGAGCGGGTGGAGGAGGGGGAGGGGGGTCAGGAGGGGGGTGGAGGACAAGAGGAAGAGATTGAGGCCCCCCTGGTGTTTCAGTGTGATGGCTGTCGACGAATCGTGGGAGATTCTTTCAACTGGGTTGATTCGAATCAAGAGCTCAACGTGATTACCCTTTCCCGTAAGTGGTGTTGGGGCGCAGGAGCAGTGTGCGCGAGCAGCTTGATCCTGCTTGCTCGCCCACAGCCTTTCCCCTCTTTCAAACTCTCAGCTGAACTGCGAGGCAGAGGAAAGGACACAGGGCAAAGGACAAAGCATAAAGAATGTTGAGATTAACTTGGTGACTCTACACCGCCCTTGTGAATCGTGGACTAGGCGCACCAGAGTCGTTGCGGGTCATGGAGCGGATGGAAACAAGTACACAAGGACCCGACCTCGGCAGTACCTATCGGTACTTTCTCTGTGCGTGTGGCATGAACCTAGGCCGCATTTACCATACCACACCGCCGCAGCTCGATTATTTGAGGTTTGTCCTCACCATGTCGCTGGTCTGTCGATTCCGATTGGAAGCGCGTGTGGATGTCCCCTTCACGCGGTCCATGGAACTCCGGTGGTTTGTAGAGGGTTCTACACGTATGACCTCAAGGCACTTCAAAGGTATGCGCCCGGGTCCACTCGGTCCTGAAGCTGGGGCCAGAGTAGCGGGGTGTATATAGCATGCCCGGGCGAGAGGGGAGGGAACGTGTAGTCCGTGTGTCATCCGCTTTGACTGACTGGTACACGTCCTGCAGTTACACCCTGGGCACTGGCAGTCCAGAACAGGAAGTCGGGCAACAAGCATCCCTCCTCACGCGCAGTATTGATGAAGTACGTATGCTTGTGTGTGAGCCCTGAGCCTGGAAACCGTGTGCCTTTTTTATTTCATTTTTATACATTTTTTCTTCGGGCGGCGGCCGCACGAGCAAGATTTCCCGCACTCTTCGTTTGGTCACGTTTGACCGTTTTTGGCATTGCCTTTGACTTATGACTGTGGTTTGGGTTGTGGCAGTTGCGGAACGAGGTCGGGGAGGCGCTTCAACAGCACGAAGAGGGGCTAGAAGAACTACGGGAGGCTGTCTTGGACCTGCAGGCACGTTGGGAGCGCCACGAAACCAAGCGCGCACCAACCAGCACCCCCACCGCAACGCCGAGTCGTCGCAAGCACGCCAAGCGTACATAGTCTTGCCTTTCTCTACGACTTGCTCTGTGATTTGGCAGCAGTTGTCAATTGATTTCAAAGGGGGAAAATAGCAGACCGTTCACATTTCCACACGAATACTTTGGTCGTTAATGGGGGAAACCACCGCCGGACCATTCACATTGACACATGAATACTTTGGTCGTTAGCTGTCACGCGTTGCCACTCGCGATATTCAACATCATCCGCGGGTGTCAACAGCATGAAAGCTGACGATCATGCACGCCACGTTGCTGCCAGGCGTTGCCATGAACATAGAAGTTCGGACAAAAAAAATGATCATGCCAACGCACGGCATCTTCGCCAGTTCGTATCGCACTCAAAGGTCAAGTCAAGCTTGCCATTTGCTTACCCATGCCTGTCATTTAGATGCATTTGGCTGATCGAGCCACATGGAGGGCCAACAAGATACATCTCAACGGCACGCATGGGCAAGCAAGGGCAAGCAACGCACGACTTCCATGGCCAGGCGATTACTTAGTGGTGCGTTTCAACTTGTGAAGGAGATCCTTGGCTGCCCGTTGATCAGCGTCGCGTTTCGTCGCGGCTGACCCCACGCCCAAAAAAACTTGATTGCGGGATTTCACATAGACACCGATGGACCGGATGTGTACTCCAGGAACATTTGTCTCTGCGTCCGCAAAGTCGGCGACGATACAATCGAGGCGTTGTAGAAGCTGGTTGAGCATTGATTTGTAGTCCCTGGTCTTTGGTACTGGTGGGGCTGATGGTGCTCGATATTGGTCCTCAAAGTCATCTGCTGTCTCTTCGTAGTTATTCGTGCCCTCGGCCCTGGCTGAGCTGAAGCGCGACTCATCAGGTACTGGTGCTGCGGCATAAAATGGTGCGGGCCGCGTGGGAGCACTGTCTTTGAGGCCTTGCACAGCGTTGTGGGCCGCGTTTTGTTCGCTCATTTTCTTTGAGACGCCGTAGCCCGTGTAGACAGACTGGTCGTAAAGCCTACACGTGCTAGTCCAGGCCAAGCTATGCTCGGGTCCAGAGGCTCGATGCTCGTAGATGGGGGCTGGCAATGACCGGGCCGCCAAGGTTTCTTGAAGCGTGCTCTTGGCGTTGTAGCCGGGGCCAGCGTGATAAGAATCTTGTTCGTTACTTGAGCTCGTCTATCCGCGGAAGCATGCCAAACAAAAAAAAAAAAAAAAAAAAAAAAAAAAAAGCACCTCAAAAGCCCATGAGCACCAACATGTACGAGCCTGCGAGGGCGCTACCGCGTCAGGTGGCTGTACCCGGGAGAAAAGCAGGGGCTCCTCAGCTTTTGCCGTGCTTGGCTTGTCCTCAAATTGCTGGAGAAAATCACGCGCAGCCGCTTGCTCTGCCAGCTTCTTTGACTGAAGTGCGTGCATCGACCAACAAGAGGCGTGGGCAAGAATGATTGAGGGGGCTCGGGATCAGCGATCATTCATCAAAGTTGGTTGCGAAAAATGGTTCTCACCCGCTGATTAACGGCGTGGCCCACTGCTTCAAGCGGCTCTTTAGTAAAAGAGCTTTTTACAATGCAGGTTGCTGACCAGGTGGGCATGTGCGCTTCACCTGAAGAATCCGTAGTAAAGGAGACCTGTGCAGATGACCAGAAAGTGGCGCCGAGATGAGCAGAGCCACCGCAAAAATGTGCGGCAGTGAGATGAGCAGAGCGCCCCCCGCCAATTCTTCACCAGTGACTTACCGTCCAGTGTCTGGTCATTGCCATTTCATTCAACAGGCTTTTGTAGTTGATGGACATGATGGCGCCGTTCCTGGTCACTGGGTCCGTCCCCGACTCAGTGACCCCAAACCGATGAGTCGATTTGCAAAAAAGAAGAAAAAAATGAGAGAGAGAGAGAGAGAAAAGTTCGTTCAGTTCGAGATCATCTCTCACAAGCGCTCCACATGTTACTTCTCAAGAGAGAAGTAAGGCAATAAGGCAGTGAACATTTGTAAGAAGATGACGCGGGCTGATGATGATGATTATTAAATTAACACCTTGTATTTAAAGATGAGATTATTATTGTGTTGACTCCTTGAATTTTAATCTCTCTCTCTTTCGCTGGTTTCTCTCTCTCTCTGTTTTTCTCTCTCTCTCTCTCTCTCTCTCTTCAGTGACAGCAGCTGGCGCGCGCGACAGTGTGTCGTTGATCCGACATATGCGAGTGTGTGTGTGAGGGAGTGAGGGAGTGAGGGAGTGAGTAGGAAGGTGTTGTGGTCGTTGGAGGAGCGGTTGGTCGCGTTGGGTGCCCGGGACGTGAGTGGCGCGGCGCCGGGGTTTGGGCATAAGATCGAGCGTACAGACTTGTGACGAGCTCCACTCTCGGTTGGGTTGGTCGGCGGCATGGCTGCATTGGAGGCCGACGCGTCCGACGAGCTGCAGCTGGATTTGACGCAGCTCGACATTACCGGCGATGACTTTGACTTTGACGGTGCGTCACCACCCTGCAGTGTCATGTCCCTTCTTGCCTCACCTCGCAGTTGTCCCATGCATGCCTGTTATGAATACGCTGTTATTGTCTTCGAATCTCGCGGAGCACCTTTCCACTTTGTATCTCAATACCGGCTTTGATGCACGCGGACTGCGGTCCCACAGACAACATCGAAGACCACCTGCAGGATGAAATTGTGCAAGAAGCGCTGGATCAAGGGCTTGACCTTCGCGCGCACGCCCGTCAGGTTGAGCGCGACCTTGACTCCACCATTCGTGAATCCATTCAGGACTACCTCTCCGAAGCGCTCCGCATGACAGAGTTGTACCAGTATGTCCTGTCCATTCGGTCACGCAAATATCTTCGATTGTTCCCAAAGCGTGCCATCCGACTCAATCCCACCCATATTTATCTTGCGGTGGCGTGCGTGGCCGCGCCACAGTCAGGTGCAGTCCTGTGACAACATCCTGTCTTCCATGGAAAACATGCTGTGCGAGTTCCAGACCAACCTCGGTGACATCAGCGGCGAGATCCAGTCCTTGCAGGGGCAATCTGTGGACATGAGCATTCGCCTCAAGAACCGTCGTCAGGTGCAGCAACCCTTGAGTGAGCTCATCGGCCGCCTCGCCCTACCCTCGGACATTATCGATTCCATCATGTCCCCGACCGTGGGGCCAGACTTTGAGGTTGGTCCGCCAAAATCAAACCCTGTTGGAGCACGGCGCCGCTTCTGGGCATTGCAAACCCCTGCGCGCACGCGTACCCGTGTCAGCATCCTGTCGCTCAGCTGCTTGTGCACACAATTTTATTCGATTAGGAGGCCGTGAAAGAATTGCATCGCAAGCTAGTGTTTGTGGAGGAGCGTGGTGGCAACTTGGCAGCCGTAGGCGACGTTCAAGGCGATCTGGAGCAGCTGTCTCTTCAAGCCGCGGCCAAGATTCGTGAACTTTTCATGAACACGATTATGCGCGCTCGCAAGCCGGGCCGTGACCCCCAGGTGGGAGAGGGGGCCTTTCCACCCTCACATCGTGGAACGCACGCAATAGCTCATTCTCACCTTTTGGCGGGACAACGGTGGACCGACACAGATGCCGCAAGAAACGCTGCTGAAGAACAAGGCCTGCTTTGAGTTTATGCTCAAACACCATCGTCCCACCGCCAATGAGCTTCGTGCTGAATACGTCAACACCATGTCCAAGGTACCAACTTCGCTCATCCAGGCCTCTCATGCACCACCACTGCAGCACTTTGCCCCACCTCGCACGCCAGCAAAGTCGTCTCTCCTCCCGGCTGTCCTTGGCACAACTACTGCTGATATCTTGTGAAACCCCACTTAGGTTCATGCCTCGTATGTCAAGGCAGACGTACAGCGCTTGCTCAAGATGCAGGTGAGGTGCTGGTCTCGAATTGCCTCATGAGGCGGTGGCGTGCTTTTCATGGTCGCCAACAAAATTCTGGGCTGTAGATCTCGGACAACAGCAGTCAAGACTTGCTGGGCGCCGAAGCGGGGACAAAACGCAGCGGCTTCTTTTCTAGCAAGCCAAGCACCAAAGCAAAGCAAACCACGTTCACGCTGGGCAGCCGTGCCAAAGTTCTCGAGGTATCTTTACCGCCCAGTCACGTGTGACGGCCCAGCATGTGCTTTCTCTGCTAGATGTGCATCTCAATTATGGGCCATTTGCCACAGCGCTTGGACGACACGATTCTACTATCACAAAACACCGAGGTGCAGGCCGACAAACAGCAACCTCTGGCCTATGAAGACATTTTCCGCTCCTACCAGGTCCGTTGATCCTACATCCGCGCCATGCGTTGTCATGGCGGTTGCATGGGTTTATGGCCAAACTCTCTTACCGTTTCTGCGTACATCACCTCCCCTCCGTGTCTTATTTAAGTTGGCCATGGCCGACATTGGGGCGCGCGAATTCCTCTTCTGCACCGAGTTTTTCAGCGTCAAAGAAGCCAAAGGTCTGCTATCTGGGTCTTTGCAAGGTGCTCACCAGCTGTCGCCATCTGCGTGCACTGACGCCTGCCCACCGATTCCGCCTCCTTGGCAGGCTACGAGTTTTTCAAAGAAGTTATGGGCAAGGCCATGGGATTCATTCTCAAGCATCTGGAAACACACCTGGCTGCAAGTTTTGATGCCATTGGCATTGCACTCTGCGCGCGCATCAACACACATTATCGGGTAAATTTTCCCTGACTTTGAGCCCCCTCGTTGGCACCACCCACTCGGTTCATCTCACGCACTGCATGTCTCGCCAGCATTATGTCTCTGACAAGGGAGTGAAAGCGCTCAAGTCTTATTTTGACACAACGGAAAAGCTTCTATGGACAAATTTTGAGCGCATCATCAAAGCGCACTTGGAGAGCGTTCTTACCGTGGACCCCAGCCGGCTTCGGGACATTGACACGCGCCCACACTACATTGTGCGGCGCTACGCCGAATTCAGCGGTATGTGTGGTATACCTCTGCCGCAGAACTCGTGGCATGGGGCGCCTGCACCAGCGCGGCCTTTGGGGCTCCTGCGCTTTCCGTCAAGGTCACTTTCCTTTTCATTTTCCTTGACCCTCCTGTGTGACGCCAATGTTGCTGACCACGGCTCACCCCAACTCGGTACCCCAGGTGCCATGATCCAACTCAAGCAGGGTCACGAATTCCCTGTTCTGGACAAGTGTTTGAAACAGCTGCAGCATGAAGTGATGAACTTGATCTTGCGCATTGCCGCAGAGTTTACCGATCGGTTAGCCGAACCACCTGGCATGAACTGGCGATGACGAGCCTTGGTCTTGTGCTTTTGCCTCGGCCTGGCATGATTGGTCGTGCAAGGGCCTCATTTTTTTTTTTTTTCCTTGATAAATTCTGTTTTATTAAATTGGTCTGCTCTCTCTTTTATTCGCGGCCTCTCTTTGTGTGTGCTGTTTGACAGGAAGGACCAGCTCGTTTTCCTCATCAACAACTACGACATGATGCTCTCAGGTTGGTGTTCGCTGGGGTGTCCGTAGTCCTGCAGATTCTTGTTGTTCTTTCACTCGTTCAATCCTGTCGCCAAACGACATTTTTTTTTCTCTCACCCCCCATCCCTTCCCATGCGGTCCGGTGACCGGTATATACAGTCTACTCTGGGGTGACCACACAGGCGTCGCAGGAAGCGGCAGACACCCAGGCTGCCCTGCAGGTAAGGGAGTGCGGCGTACTTGAGGACTGAGTGCCATGTGATTGGCGACTCAAATGCCTGCTGCGGGCCTGTTCGTAGGCACGGATACAAGAGTATGCGCTGGTAGAGTTGAGCCCCGGGTTCGGTGGCCTCATTGGCTTCGTAAAGCAGGCTGAGGCCTCTTTGGCAACGGGGCGAGCCGAAGCCTTGGCGCAAAACACGGGTGCGTCAAGGCGTACCGACAGCGGGGCAGGCAAACTCGCCTTTCGATCTTTCTTGTGCCTTCATTCCGTTTCGCACCCTTACACCACGCCTGGTGGAACGCAACGACAGGCAAGATTCAGGGCCTCATTGATTCCTTTGCGAGCAACTGGCGGGACCACATCAACACTATCAATGGCGGAGTGATGCGCTCTTTCACCAACTTTGAGGTGGGTGGTGCGACATGTGCTTCTCAGGCTTGCTGGCACGATTTAATCCCTACGTGTGGCCTGACCGACATGTGGCGGGCGGGCATGCGCGCGCAGAACGGTACTGCCATCCTGCAGGAGGCCCTCACACAGCTCGTCGTCTACTATGAGAAATTCACGGCCATTCTGAAAAAGGTATGTGTGCTTTTGCGTCCCCACCCACTCCAACCCAAGGGCCCAGGGACCCCTGTGCATTTCAGACTACCAAGTATAATGTGGACCAAACTAATGCTCTTCTTCTCTTCATCATTTTGCGTGGACGACTAGGCGCCCTTTGCTCAGGCCAGCTCGTGGAAGAATCTGGTGGATCGCCACCAGCTCATGGTAGAGGTCAAGAAGCACAAGACCACTTTTTAAGTCGAGCCTGTTGCTGAAGCGGCTGTTTGACTAGTCTGGACGGTGGCTCAGGAACCAGATCTTGATGAATTGGTAAAATTTAATTTTGTGTGGTGTCCTTTTTTTTTTTTTTTTTTTTTTTTTTCCTTTCTTCCCTCACCCTTCAGATAGCACACCAGCTTTCAACGAAATGAGCGAGGGACGAGATGTGAACTGGAAACCATTTCCGCTCAATCAAAGGCAGCTGTCAAGTTGGTGTGCCTCGAGTCAGCAGGCACCCGGGCACCAACACCCTCCGCTGGCCACCCATACGATTCACACACCACAGCCCAGTCCTGCTGCACGGCAGCCATCCCGAGAGCAGTTCATGCCACCTGTCGCACGCTTTTTGCAATCCCATCATCATCCAGCCGGTTGATCCTTCTGGATCATGCTCTCGCGCATTCCGTGCGTGCTCGCATCGCATGCAACCGCCATCTCCGCGGCCATTTGGCGCGCCTTCCAGGAGCTTGGAAGGGTCACAACCGTTTGCAGTGCCACATTGCAACTTGTTCCAAAGCGAAGCATGAGGCACACTTTGTAAACCATAGTGTGTCGATATCGTACTTCATATAAGCATACATGCATGCATGAGTGGCCAGGGGAATTGTCCGCGATTGTTGCCTCGTCAACGATGTGACTCGACTGGTGGGCGCTGACCGCTTTGCGGGGTATCAACATCCAACCGTCAACACGCTGAAGTGGCAAGGTTTGCACTGCCACTTTGGCGCTGCACAAGCGCGGCAAGTGCATTTTATTGGGGACTGCCCTTTGAATGATGCCTCTCACACCTCTCGCCAAGATGGCAAGCACCCGCGCCATGCTCTTGGCCACCTTGGTGGCGCTTGGCGCTTGCTTGAACCTCACGCTTTCTCAAGAGCAGGGCATCCCACAGCACTGCGCTGCCGAGTACGTTGCAGACCCTCCTCTTCGCCCCAACTCTCCCCCCTCGATGGCTCACTTGTTGCGCTTCAGACATACTCGCTCACTTTTTACTTCGTACGGAACGCCTGCATGGGTCCGGATGCCTTGATAGCTCGAGCGTCTGCCATGATGTCACGATCTCTGCTGGGACTCTTGGCGTACAATGGCCCGCGATGCCCACTGCCCTCCGCCAACGCGAATGGATCCCTGAAGGTGCAACCACGCCTGTCGCCAGCCAGTTTGACTGGTTGCACGCCTGGCACACTCACTGCGGATCCACTGCTCCCACCTAACAGCTCCTACCGGACCAGAGGCCGCCGGAACCGCTGCAACACCCGTGACCCGCTTTGTCGACTACAAAATCCAGGTTATCACACACGCCGTCCCTGCTGGCAATGATCACATGGCCCGCTTTCTGGATTCGGTGCAAGTTCAAGGCCTGCAGCAAAGTGTTGTGCTCTTGCCCGCCGGAGATTTGGCCACCCCTGCTGTCCAAGAGCATCTCCGCCAGCTCGAGTGGGCAACTAATGACACCATTGTAGTCTACGTCGAAGACCCGTGAGTGCAAGGAATGACATGCCCCGTGCTCTTTGTGGCGGCTGCACACATTGTCGAGATGCTCCATCGCCGAAATCTAAATGTCCAATTGTTCATGCCATGAATGCCCTCGATAGCTCCGAGGCCCTTTTGCTGGGTGAAATGGTTGAGCTTCAGCGCAACTTTCAGCAACAGCCCGCTCGCATCCTCATGGCTGCGACCCACTTGTGCCGCTCGGCCTGCGCTTTTGTACGAACGTCCATGAAGCCTTCCCCCCTCTCCTTCCCCCCTCTCCTTCCCCTCGTCTGTATTGTGCTTGCTTGTTTTGAATCTGCTAGGCAGGTGCCACCTCGTGGCGGCTTACTGATGTACGTCCTTTGCTTGGTCTAGGACTGGCCGGATGTTGCGCGTGGCTCAGCTCGCTATGGTGATGCTTCGGCTCTTGTGGCATACAGCGCCGACATGCAGGCGCTCCTCGATCGTATTGCCCCCAACCAGCCCACGTCCGCTTTTCGCGTGGCCGCCTCCAAACAAATCATCTCGCTTTACCTCGATGACGCCAGTCGTGCACAGCTCGGTTTGTTTCTTTGACACACTCTCTGTCTCGCCTGCCAAGGCCGCGTGCCTGAACTCACCTGATCCAATCTGATGCGGCAAAACACCAGGTTTGGACGTGGATGCTAGCTCTGCTTTTGTGCAGCATCTACGAGGCCTCGGTGATAGCTTTGACACTCGTGCGTCACTTGCAAGCAGAAGCCCCTGTGTTGTTCAAATCCTCACCTGATGGCTGACGTCTTGCTCATCATTTCGCCGCGTTTGCCTTGTGCGCTTGCCAGGCTACTTGCGCTTTGACTTTCATCACAGGGGCACGAACGACACGCGCCTCATCAACACCGTCACCCGTACGTCACATCTTTAAGTTGTTGTTGTTGCTTCTGTTTGCCGCTGGGCTTCCGCTGACCGGTGCCGTTGGTGTACAGGCCAATTGCCGTGGCTCGTCACTGCGGGCGGCAATGGCAAACTGCTCGACGCCATCTCAAACTACGTGCCCATGAAGTCTGTTATCGGTCCTTGCACAGCCGTGGCTCGACATTTTATCTCTGCTCCAAGGCGTTGCCTTTTCCTTCTGACATCCTCACCAATTGGCTGTTGCCTCTCTGGGCATAGATGGCACCAGGATCTCGGATGCTTGCATTGCGTCAACGACGCGACACAACACCCCGAGCACAAAGTTGTTATGGCTCTGGTCGTCGAACTGCGCTCGCCCTTCCTGCGGGCCGTGCTCGAGCGCTTGGCCCAGCAGTCCCTCTCCCCCCAACAAATGGCCCTCATTGTTGGCATTGAGGAGGGTGACATGAGTGTGACCTACACGTCGTTGGTTCAAAACTTTACAGAAGAATTCAAGGTTTGCTCACTCGTGTCCAAGCCTCGTGCGCTCTGACCCCAGAACTGCGAGGCCCTCAATCATGTTGACCGATTGCCCGCCGCGCTTGCCAGGACTCGTTTGCTTCGATCCAGATCGTTGCCGGTCTCAAGGGCCGAGCTTTGCGAGAGGCTCTTTTCCAAGGCGCTGCCGCTGTGTCGGGCTTTCAAGGCGCATCCACCTTCCTTATCAGCTCGCTGACATACCTGACCAACCCAAATACGACCGCTCATCTTCTCAATGAGGTACTGCGCTCCCCACACCTGCTGGGCTTGATGTGCTGGAATTCAGCCCTTGTTGAACTGAAATCTTCCAGGATACCCGCACCTGATTAGGCTTGACCGTGGTGTGCCTCGCTTTTAGAACCAATCGGTCCTTGCGCCTGTTTTGCCCCGCCACCAGAAGCTGTACAGCAACTTTTGGGGTGCTATTGACGGAGACGCCCGGTCGCACTGCCACGATTTTCATGCCACTTGCCCGGCCTGGCAGTTGGCCGGCGAATGCGAAACTAACGAAGTTTGGATGTCGGTGCGTCAGCTCATTGCGCTGCGTTTGTGCGCAAGCCCAACCAAGTCAGGTCTCATGCTTGTGAGCCGGGTCTGCTACCCCTTAGAACAACTGCGCCAAAGCCTGTCAGGCCTGTCAGGTCCCCGGCGACGTTCAAGGCGTACGCTATAAGCGCTCCTGGGATTATCGCGACATTGCCACGCGCGAAGTGCAGGGTGTTTGGTCTGTTCCTTTTGCTTTTGCGTAAGTGCCTTGATTCGACACACGCACACGCGCACACAGGCATGCGTGCGCTCTGAATTTTTAAATCCAAACTTCAGGTGCTGCAGATTGTCTTCAAACTTGTCCTGTGCCTCATGGTTGTTCACAACCCTGTCTTTGTCTTTTCTTGCAGCGCCTTGCTGCTCAAGCCAACAGCAGCGTTGGCCTTGCAGCAGCAGCTCTCGACCAGTCCGGTAGGCATCACGAATGACGCGCCGTGAAGGAGACAGTTCGGGACCTCATAATCATGCATGTTGCCGCCCTGGTCATAGGAGCACGAAAACTACCTGCCCGTGGACTGGGATCTCAAGTTGACTGAGTGGCTCCATGCCGCCAAGTTTGAGGTCAAGGTCGATAATCAAGAGTCTTTTGGTACCCTCATCGATCCAACCAACTTTGATAGCCGCAAGACCCACCCAGACATGTTTCTTGTTGAGGCCAATCCCGAGCCGTGGGCTGATATTTACATCCACCCCGACTACCAGCCATATAAAAAGCTGGACTTTGTACAGGTCAGTCGACATGGCTTAGAGGGGCGGAGGCTTTGCCCTACGCGACCAGGCGAGAAGCCTCAGCTGCATGGGATCCCCATCCCTCACGCTTGCACGTGTTTGTTCCTGTCGATATATAGGGTCGTTGCTGGGATATCTACAACTTTCCGCTCTTTTCTGAACAATTTTGCGGTGAAATGATTCAGTGGGCCGAGACCATGAACTTGTGGTAGGCCAATCTTTGTCTGTCCCGTCTCGCTTTCTTGCTCGCGTCCCCCTCTGGTCGAGGCTGACTGCACAACTGGGTGGCGCTTGGTATCTCGCTTTTGCGTAGGTCGGGTGGCGATAACAAGGATAAGCGTCTCAAGGGCGGCTACGAGCCCGTTCCGACGCGCGACATCCACTTCAACCAGATGGACTTTCAGTCTGCTTGGTGGGTTGTTGCCGCTTTGCTTGCTTGCTGCAGGTCTTTGTCGGTGCTTTTTGGAGTGCGAGCTCTCGAGATGGTTTGATTTTTTTTTTTTTTTTTTTTTTTTTAAAATTGGTTGGCTTGAATCTTGAACCCTGACATAGGACGTACATTTTGCGTCACTTTGTGGCCCCGGTGGCCGAAACCCAATGGACTGGCTACACACTGGATGGCCGCACGACCCTTGATTTTGTGGTCAAGTACCAGCCCGAGGGCCAACCCTTCCTACGCAAGCATCATGATGCCTCAACCTTCTCACTCAACGTAGCTTTGAATCGCATTGGCGTGGACTTTGAAGGGGGAGGCACCAGCTTCACCCGCCAGAACTGCACCGTGCTAAACAACCAGATGGGTCACGCTCTCATCCACCCGGGCCGGTACGTGCCCTTGTTGGAACGCATTAGAGCGCTTGCGACGCACCTTTGCCTCACTGCTCGCTGTCATGTCCTACATCGCATTTGTTGTTCTAGCTTGACGCATCAACACGAAGGCCTCTACGTGACCAAGGGCACTCGTTATATCATTGTTAGCTTTGTGGATCAAGTTTAAGTGTTGGCGGTACCAAAACCAAGCTCTGTGAGCATACCGCCTGCCTGATCACACGATGCCCTTCTTGTGGGCAATTTCGATGGCACTACTGGGCACGGAGCGAAGCAGATTGCGCGCCAGGCCAGTAGAACGACACAAATGAGTTTATTTTGTTATTTGGTGGTGTATGTATTTGTGCTTGTGCGAGCAGGCATGATTGTGCTTACTCCCTGCTTGTGCATGTACAAGCAAATCAACACCAACACCAACACCGACACCCCCCATTGACATGACAAATATGCAAGGATCAATTGGCGTCAGTTGACGTGGACATGCCATCATCAACCCAGGCCCGTGGATGGGACGGGATTCACTGCCAAGCACACTAGAGCATTTCTGACTCCTCGTACTCTGGATTTGAGTCAGGGATGCTGGGAGCAGCTGTCAACTCCATCTGCTCGCGAAAGCGGCGTCGTACGGATGGCACAAGTAACTCGGCCAAAAGATCCTCCTCTCGTTGCGCTGCCGAAGGCACCCGTACCTGTTGCAGCCCAACAGCGTGAGGAAGAGTGACAAGGGACCGTAGACCGGTGCGGTTGTTTCAAAGAGCTGCGCCGCCCCCCAGAAAAACAACTTACCCGCTCCGCGGCCTCCTCTCGCCGGTATCCACCTGCGTTGACCTGTGCCACCAAACGATCAATATCAAAAAGTTTTCGCTTAGGCGGCTCCACGGCCGTGGGCTCCTCCGAAGCGGTATCAACATGGGACAGTGCCATGAAGGTGGCCTGACTTGACTCGACACCTGACTGCGGCAACCGTGGCGCCGCCGATCCGCCCGAAACATGGCCGTGTGTCTGATCGAAGGGCTGTGGTTGCACGGTCAGATTTGGCGTGGCCAGGTCATATATGGCTGGCGCCGAATCAGAAGGGTTGGCCCATTTGGATTCCAGGCCGCTACCAGCCGCCGTATCGTACAAGGTCGCCTCGCGTTCGCCACCGTGGTGGTGATCAACAGGCTGGGGTTGATGATTATCGTCAATAGTAGCTTGTCCCGGCATCGCGAGATCATACAGGGGCGAGCTGGAGGATGGGCCGTTGGCTGGGAGGGCTAGGTCGTATAGGGCTGGATCGGTGTTCGAGTTTACCGCTTCATATTCATGTACAGGCTCTCCGGGACGCAAGCCCCTCGCGACGTGTGGCACTTCGCTGTAAGCGGAGTGCTGGCGTGCCGCTGGCTGCGCCCGAGGGGCTGGTGGATCGGTGTGCTTGCTAGTCAGGCTGTTCGGAAGCTCAGCGCGGTGCAGTGGCCGCACTGGGTTGTTGTTCCGTGCCGAGGCCGAGATATTGTCATACAGCGCAGGCTCAGGCACGCCGCCAGGCACGGGTGTCTCGTACATGTGGGGAGATGGTGTCATGGACAGCCGGTCTTTGTCCGGTGCACGTGCAAAGTGCCGCTGCAAATAGCCTTCGACGGCGCTGCGGAGATAGCCGCGGGCCTCCAAATCAGCATACGTAGCGCTGTAGAGGCCGTTATGCGCAGCATACTCGGCAAATAGACTGTCGACCTCTTCCGGCGACAGGGGCTCAGGTACCTATCCAATACCGACCACTCTGTGAGGCGGGTGAATCAAGTTAGTATTGATTGCCGTGGGCTTTGCGCACCTGAGCGACGCCATGTTGACGGCTGGCAGCGATGGCCGCCGCGTGTAGTGGAGCGACTTTTTGCTCTCTAATGACGTGCTGCAGGACCGCTTGACACGATCTTCGCACCTTGGCAAACGTCGCCTGGTTTGGGTTTTTTTTTTAAAAAAAAAGAAGACGTGGTAACATTTGGAAATGAGATCGTGACCCTCACGGTTGTGCGCGGCTAATCGTTGTCGTTTGCCTACCTGACTGTCTGGGCAAGTGGGGTCATCACCAACGCTCTCCTCAAAAGCCCCGAGCAGCGCCTGGCTGGCCAAGCTTCGATTCAGGCGCGCTAGCATTTCTGTCTTGGCTTGCGCCAAATCAGCCTCCAGCCTAATCCGCCGTTGCCACACATGAGTTTCCACATGGGCGAGTCAAGGAGTCAAGCGCTGAAGGCATTCCCACGATGGCCCGGTCCTCCCTTCAGCAATCGAGACGCACGAAAACCTCTCGTGGTCACTTGAGAGTAGACTTTCGTCCACCATAGACGGTAGCGCGAGCGGCAAGCTCAAGTGGAGCGGGTCATGCAGCATTTCAGGCTTATCCTGAGCTACCACCTCGCTCGATGCTTCTAAAATGACGGCCGCATCGTGCATTGTCGTCAACACAAAATAAACCCATGAAAAAATAAAAGAGTCGAGCCCCACGAGCCGGGGTCTTGGCATCGAATCGTCTGCGGCTGCGACTGTGGCTGCGGCTGCGTCACACAAGTGCGTTGCTTTCTATGCGCCCCTGGCACGGGTTGTGAAGCAAGACACATACCAAGATGTGGTTTGACCGTTGATGGAATGGCTCCATCTACTTCGGACAAATCAGAGGCTTTCTCCAACACAACCAGCTCCTTCTCGTCTTTCTCAACTTCCTCTTGCACCGAGATGGGGGATGCACGGCTCGAATCGCTAGTGAGGGCAGTGGTCGCACTCACACTTCCGACCAGTCCGACGCCGTCGATCCCTTGTAACTCCACGGCTTCTGCTTCAAATTTGTCGGTCTAACATGGCATACAATCCCGCAACCCATGTCACAGTGTGAAGGCATCATCTTCATGGTCGCAAACAAAAATAAAAGGACACTCCCACACGAGCTTGAGTCCTAAGCAACGCAAACAAGGACTAGCAGTGCCCGACCTGGTCTCTTGCGCGACGCGAGCGTTGGCGCAGCAAGCAAACCGAAGCAATGACCAAAATCACCAAGCCAGCCACTGCTCCGATCAGACCCAGAACCCAACCTGGAGGGCTATCAAGTTTGCAAAAGTTGATGGGCAGACCCAGTCAGTTGTCGCATCTAAACACCAATGAGCTTGCTAAAACACAACGAAATCGAACCTGCCGCTGTCACTGGATGAAGCACCAAGTTGACCGGTGCCCGCGGCCTGCGTTGTTGTGGAAATGGGTACGGGTTCCTCTTGAATGACTGCAGCATCATCGATGACATGTGGAAGTGGGCGCACCAGCTAAAATTGGAGAAGCGTTAGCAAGCGCCGAAGCTCGAACGCATGGTCTTCCACTGTCATAAAACGGTGTTTGTGGGGGGGATCGACACGCACTGAAATGGCTTGACTCAAGCTCAGCCTGAGCGTGAGGCTGTCAAGAAACGAGGGACTGCTGACAGCAAGAATACAGGCATCGGCAGTCGTAAAGCAAGGGATTGCCAGATCAGCTAGTACGAATGTACTCCCGCTACCCGAGTCGACGTTGTTGGTGACCAGCAAATAGACCTAAATGTAAAGACACCACATGAGGCCCAAGGTGCTCTCGTTTGCGCGCACATCAACAAAGGTACTACGCTATTTAAGATAAGATAAGAACAGCAATGTCACTTGTAAGCCAATAAGCCGCCATAGCGGCACACCCACCCAGGTCGCAGTTAATCCGAGAGACAACGCTACGGCCTGCCGCACGCTTGCTCTGTCCATGGTGTAACGGTTCATCTATACAGCGCAGCAAAAGGAAAGGCACCTGTCAGAGGTGAAATATTTTCCGTCCCTGCCCCCTTGCTGTCCCATGCGATCTTGTCTCCGCACATTTGGAAGCAACAGGCGAAACCCAATCCAGCCGGTGGGGGCAGAGGTTGACAGCTCGGACGCTGTTGATGAGGGTGTGAAAACTGTGGTAGCTGCAACCGAGGTCGTGCGTGAGCTGGGGCTGGAGGTGCTGCTTGCGACACTTGTCGTGTGGAAAGCGTATTCTGCGTCGCAGAACCATCCAAGGTTGGAGGTGTTGAGGGTATCCCAAGCCACGTAGGGGCCAAAATCGAACAATTCTTGTGCTCCTGATCCCATGATGATGGGCGCGGTGAGTGGTGTCACGCGTTGCTCTACTGGATCCTTCACCCGTCCCAAGAAATAATATGCCCCAGTGCTTGCATTTGAGTCGGGCAGCACCACCACTAGCAAGCGCATGGAGTGGCAGGCGTGGCATCATGAGTTTAACGCTTCGGCTGGACCTAAACCATCCCCATTCTCTCATGTGCACATACCTGACAAGCCCAAAACGGCCCGCGTCATGTTGACAAAGGCAGTGGCAACAAAGGCGCCCTCGGCTACCTCGACGGTCGATAGAAGCCGACCAGCAAAGCCGTGTGCTTTGTGTGTACCGGAGATGGGCGGATTTGCCGGTCGCGCCGACCAATTGCCGTCCACAGCCAAGACTTCCATGTCCAGCAAGACCTGGCCGCTTGGAGAGGCGCTGCGCCAGGTTCCCTAAGGGTATTGAGCGACGCACCATCAAGTGAAGTGGTGTCGCCTGAGGGGAGAATGGCAGAACTCGTTGAACTGACGCTACCTGTGTGAATTGCTCAAAGTAGGCCGTCGGGCGGAACGCGCAAGGCAGGACACTGGATTGCACGGTCAACGCTGCAAGCCTCAGTTCAAAACCAAGGAGCCAGTCGGTGAAGCGTACAACACCATGAAACCCAAAGGAGAGCCCTTGAGGCGTGTTCCCCGGAACCGACTCGCCCAGCGTGGCGTTGATCACACGTTGCATCATCAAGTGCACATCAGCTGCAGAAAAAGTGCAATCACCATCCACATCTCCTGCAGGCACAAGGCCTGTACCACAGCTTCGGCTGGCTCGTGAAGTCTGTGCCGATACCCGCGTTGGGCCAGCCACGAGCCCCCGCCCTCGCTTTGGAAGAGGGTCCAGGGCTCGTCGGTGGCGCGCAAGCACGACAATGGGGTACAGCTGACTGGTTGCATTATCTGTCCGACGAATCTGAAGCTCTGAAAGGCCCTGTGCGTGAGGCCACAATGTCACCAAGCCAATCCTTTGAACACCAGGACCTAGAATGAAGGAGTGAGGCGTGTCATTCAGGTGCATGGGGCCAGAACAAAAGTGTCACTCCTCTTCGACTTGCTGTGAACAGATGGTACGCAAGAGGGGGACTGTCTCCGCAGCACGCACCATGAAAGCGGCAGCCCAAAAACACCGATAAACTATCAGCAGCAGCCTGCATCTTTTGAAGAACTGAAAAGCAAGGCATGCTTGAATCTACACATGCAAACAGGAGGCGCGCTTGAGTTGGGAAGACCTGTGCACAATCTGCTTCAATGTAACTGCTAGTTTTCACGTTGGAATGACAAACCCCAGGTAAAGGACGCTAAACGAAGGTAGGCTGCATCCCAATCCAAAGTGAAGCTGTAGATACCGAACCCGGAGTGACTTGTCACGTGGAGCGGGATGCTCACGGGCTCGCTCTCGGCAAATGTCACCAGCGGGGCTGCGTTACTTTGTGAGCCCAAGTCAGCGTCGCCCACGGACGCAACAAGGTTGATATGAGCTAGCAAATCGTGTTGAACCCCATCCTCGCCCAAAGCAATCACTCGAATGCGCACGGGGTCGGATGGCAAGGTATTGGACGTGGCATACAGGGCACCTGTGATTTGAGAAGAGGCAGGTCCACCACGACTAAAGGTGAGCCATATTTGCAACTCGCATGCACAGATGTTGTCAGTTTGGCTGCAATCATTCGTTTATCGTGTCCTTCTGCGGTGCGTACCCGTCTCAGAGTTAACAGTCACCTCCGCGGGCGCGACAATAAGCTCAAAGCGAATTATATCATTGAAAATTGGCCCCGACGTGTTGTTTGGAAAGAGATCACTGGCCTGGATCTTGGATCCATCACTAAAAGCCAGGCCCACCCGTAGCTGATAGGCCTGACCCGTCTCCATCCGTATTTTCAGACTGAAAGACATGGACACAGGGGAAGAGAAGGTGCAGGGCATGGAAATTAAACTCTTGTATCAGCAAATTTCAAAGCGTTGGATGAGAACAATCATAGGCAAAGAACGTACGGCTCTGTTTCGGCGACCAAAATCTCCGTGATGCGCACGCCCGAGTTGATGACCTGAAGATGCCAGTATTGAAAAGGGTATGGCAAAATTCACTCAGAATCGTCTGAACATTTCACGCAGCAGAGAACACCCCATCCAAAGTAGCCTACGTCGATGTTTGTAGACAAGCGTCCCAGAAAGGGGTGCAAGGCGTGAAGCGTCGCCTGCCCTGCTGTGGTGCCACGGCGCACCATCAAAACAGCCGTGCCCTACGATCAGAGTCCGTTGAGATTGCGATGCAAGTTATGAATCAAAGCCAGCATGTGTTGCCTGGCGGTAGCGCACCCCCCCCACCAAAAAAAAAAAAAATCAAGGCGCGCACGCAAGTGCCTGAAACAAAGACAATATGTTTACCTCTGACACCGGCGAAGTTTCAACAAAGATGGGGGCAGCGGTGGCCACGCTCCAGCTCACGCCGTTCTGAACGTGTACCAGTTTGTCGTTGCTGAGACGTATAACATAAAAGGCCACCAGTTGTTGATAGGTGTTGGCACGCGCGATGCGCCGCATTTGTGTGGAGGCATGCTCGGCCTCCAGCGCCTCTGACAAACTCCGAGCAGAACTATACCCCGCAACGGTGACAATCTCCAAATCTAGCACGGAAACCACAAAGACGCTCAGCTGTGCAGTGCGGTTGAGATAAGCAACTGTCAAGTGGCAATCTCCAGGAGCTATCGCGCTCAACCATGCAGCGGTCAGGTTGACACGTGCTACATCCGTACAAGACGTGGTGACGTGTAAACGAGTATCAAACCACTCGATGCTTTCTGAAAGGTTTCCCGACCATTCGAGTCTCAGAGATGGTAGAGTGACACGATAAGGGGGTAGACCTGTGGCAAGCTGGCTCACGGTCAGATTGTTCAGAAGCGTGACTTTGGTGCGCTCAAGGCGAACCGAAAGCAGGGTGGCGGAAGGCAGTGCCTCGTCGACGAGGGTGGTGCTGGGCCCGGTTGGGTCATTGAATAGGTGTACGCGCGCCGTGCTGGCGGCAGGAGTGGCATTTGGGTATATAGCTTGCTTTGCCAGAAGCCAAGCAGTGCCCTCGATCTGAACTTGATCCACCAGGAGTGGCCCCACCAATCCGCCATCGAGCTCGAGATATGGTAGCAGTAGCTTTGAGGCTGCTGTGGAATGTTCGGTTGGATTGCCAGCATAGCTAACTTGGCCCGGCGTGGAGGACGCCAACCTACCACTGCTAACCATGGCAGTTTGAGCCAGCAGTCTGTAGGCTTCAAAATAAGCTTGAACTGTCAGCGATAGACTGGTGTGCAGCGCAGCCCAGGCTGGGGCGACCTCTACTTCTATGATGCCTGCGGCCTGAGGACTTAGGTACAATCCACCTGCCGCCGTCCAAGTGAGTTGGCTCGGGCCAGTGGTGATGGCCACTCGATCATGCAAAAGCGGGCGGACATCAAGCCACAGCGGTGCGGTGCCGCCCTGGAGCCCGCTAAAGTTGGCCCAGATGGTCAGAGGGATGGGAGGGGCTAGGCTTGGGTTGAGGAGGCTGGCGTATTGACCTGCCCACCCCTGAGGCGTGGCAATTTCCAAAGCTGTGGGAACGACAATAAAGACTTTGAAAGCATGGGCGCCAGGGGCGCGCGTATTGAGAACTGTGACGGTGACGGGGCCTGGTGTTTGGTGATTTAGATCGAGGGAGTATTGGCAGTCGGATTGCAGGGCCAGTCGAAGTGGATCGTCAACGATGCAGCGATAGCCGGAAGTGCGGTTCAGGATCTGGCCGTTGCGCAAAATCTCGTGAACGGGAAAGCGCCCGGTAATGGTCTTGCCGTCGAACAGGGCCGTTTGAAGAATGATAGGGCGATCAGTGGCACCGCGGAGGGCCACAACTGGGTTTGTTGAAACGGTCAACACAAAGGGAATGGGCGCAGGCAGGTCTATGGCACTGGCTGGGCTGTTGGCGGGAGACGGACGCACGGGAAGGCCGGTGCGGGTGGTATACTCAAGTATGTGTAAAATCATCGCGAGAGAACCAATGGTGCTATTCAGGGGCAGCTTGAGCTCGATATCAAGATTAAGAAGGGCCGTGGTGCGATTGATCGCCACTTCTGGGTCGGTGGTGTTGCCCGCCCGTGCCAGGAAAAGTCCAAGGACACGATCGGTCTGCACAACACGGTGCTGCAAACCTGGCGTTAAGGTGCTGCTGCGCACGCGTATGGGCAGACTGGTGTTGAGACGCAGGCGCGCGGTATACAGGCTCTCGGTATGGAGAAGATGCAGCTGCAGACGAAATGTGGTATTGGGGGTGATGGGCCCGGATGGGTATGTCACTTCGACTAGACTCGCGCTTGGGCGTGTGATTTGCCCGGAGGTGCTGCGAGGGGGCTGCATGACCTGTGTCAAGTTGGCGGTGCCCGCTCCTGGGATCCGCACAACAGCATGATGGGTTGCCGGCAGAAGGTCAACGGCGGTGTTGTTGAGAGGTAGGGCCAAAATGGCGCGTCCAAAAGAGTCTGTTTTCAACGACCACGAACGATTCTCAAAGAAGATGGTGCCACTGAGTGCTGCAAATGAAGAGCAGCTCAGATTGGCATTCTGAAGTTCGACAAGTAGACGCCACTCCACATCCAATGCTGAGAGATTGGGTTGCAGAGAGGTTAGGGCAACGCTCGTTGGGGGACATGGGTGGTCAGCCACAACATCGAGCTGATCCAAGACTACCGTGCCGAGCTGGTTGGCCAACCCAATGCCATGGGGCCCACACTCGTTGGCCAAGACCTGCACAGTTGTGGGAGTTGTCTGCCCACTTGGAGCCAACGACCATGGAGCATGTCGAGCCACAAGGGCTGTGTTGGAGAGGAGCATGAAATCTGAAGGCGGTTCGGTCGTACTTGCCGTGCTGGTCGTGTTGGTCGTGCTGGTCGTGCTGGTCGTGCTGGTCGTGCTGGTCGTGCTGATCGTGCTGACCGTGTTGGTCGTGCCGGCTGTGCCGGCTGTGCTAGTCGCAGTAGACGTCGCCACTACCCAGGTGATCAAAAGCCATCCCAGCCAGACCGCCCGCGAGCGCTGGTCTGAATGACACCGCGCTCCCACCAGCCTCATGGTTCGAGACACGGCCGACATTGGGCGATTAGCTTGACATACACTTGTTTGGGACTCGAAACAAAAAGACCGCTCAAGCTCCTGCCCGCTCTGCCTGCTCTGTCTAAAAGCTACGCCACCTATCACCGAGTCCAAATCGACACCAGCCCCGCCTTTTTTTTTTTCCTGGGATGTCAAGAAAGCGGGCGTGGCCCCGAAAAAAAAAAAAAAAACGCAAAAGCCAAAAACCAAGCCTGTACATGCATGCAAGCAAGTTGTATCTTTTATTAACATGCAAGGCAGATGCCTTCTGTTCTTTTCGCTCCGGCGTTGGGCGGCGAAAAGATCTGACGGCGCTGGTTGAGTTTCTTCCCGACAAGCTCCGACCTCTCTCCAATGATATCGCACAGGATGAAACTCATCAAAGGCATAGATTGATGGCACAGCCAATGTCAATGCGGCAGAACGTAGAGTTCTAGCTGGCCAGCGATAAGTACAATGCAGTACGTCCGTGACGATGCTCACTCAAGAGACGCGACGGTTCACCCAAGCGCATCGGAACGTCGGCGTCAAAAAAAAAAAAAAAAAAAAAGAAGGGAGAACCAAAAAGAAGGGAAAACCAAAAAGAAAGCAGCAAGCACACACACAACACACACACACACACACACACACACTCACATGAAGAGAACCAGCGGCCCCTTTGGGATGGAACTACTACCAAACAAACCATCAACCAGAGTGGCCGCAGTCTGCCATACATGCAACGCTATGGTAGACTGAAACAAAACAAAAGGTGGTTCTCACACTTGCACACACGCGTCCTACATTGTAGGTTCCGAGCGCTGGGGCAGATTTAGTGTTGGTTGTTGTCCTCGCCAAAGTCAAGGTACCCGCTCTCGTCGTGAGCCGTCTCTTCAGTGCCGAAGCCCATGCCCGCCTCAAGTTCGTCCGATTTGAGGTAGCCATTGTCAGCAGCACCACCCTGATTGGCGCCCTCCAGATCGAGATAGCCACCCTCCTCGCCTGCATCACCTTCAAAGGCGTCAAAGTCACCTGGACTGGCGTGAGCTGGCGGCTCCATGTATCCCGGATCTTCCAACCCCACTGTATCGTTGTCGTAAATGGGATTAAACTTTTCCTCCTGGTCATTGACGGCGTAAGTGGGATTCTCAAAGGCAATCACGCTGCGGGCTTCAGCAGTTTTTCGCGCCTTCTTGCGGCGCTGGCGCATGACCAGCACAACCACGACCACAAGTACCACAACACCGAGGGCAGCAGCCACGGCAATCACAGCCACGTTATTGTTGGAGGAGCTCTTCACGGCAGAGCTACCGGCATTGGCCGTGGTACCAGGCTCCGTGGCCGCGGTGGCAGCTCGCGTTGTAGTTGTCACAATGGGAACCGCCGAGGCCATGCTTGTCGAATTGTCGGGGAAAATGATCAACAAGCCTTGGTCAGTCAGAAAGTTTCCAAATGCCACGGCGCTGCTGTTGCTCCGAAAGTACACGTTGAAAGAGCGAAGTACGCTCGCAGTGGCCCGGCGTGCGCGCGTCTGCAAGCCCACCTCAAGAGCCGTCTCAACGCTGAAGTTGCTGCTCAAGATCGATTGGTACACAATGTCCTCCAAGTCCTCAGGCATCAGCTGGGCGAAAACGCTGGGCACAGCCAGATACAGGGGCGCAATGGACGCTTGGGTACACAATCGGTCTGAGGTAGTGGTTGGTACCGCTGCTTCGAAATAGCCCTGACCGCATGTGCTGACTGCTTGGCAAACGGACACATCTGTTACTTGATCCGCTCGACTCTTGAAATAGCCCTCCTATACACGAGCAAGAAAGGTAGCGTTGTCACACAGTGAGGAGCAGACGGTCCCAATTTGGATATCACGCGCATCAGTGCAGGGTGAGCAGAGGCCGAGGACCAACCGAGCAGGCACGACAAGTGCGATCGTTAGACAAGGATGGGAGCTGGTCCTGCTCGTACCCGGCGCCGCATAGCGTCACAGGCATACACGTCCCTGCGCCAGGCGAAGGCTTGTAAGTCACAAATAAAGAGCAGCTCTTGCACACCGTGTCGCTGACACCCGTGGCTGGAGCCACTTGCTCTTGGCCCGCCCCGCATACGGTGGGCACGAGGCATTTTGTTTGGCCAGCCACATCTTGATACCGGCCCAAATCGGCACAGCGCACGCAAGGTGTGGCTGGATTGCTGTCCGTATCGGCCTGGCCCTCAAAGCATTGAGTGCAATTGCCACGACCACCAGCCTCCTTGAAAAAGCCAGCAGAGCACGCTTGACAGGGGGTGGTGACGTCCGCGTCGTGGTCCGTTGTACCCGCGTCACATTGGCGGCATGTGCCAGCAAACGTAGCATTGGGCGCAGCCGTCAATTCACTGCCCACCTGGCAGGAGGAGAGCACGTTGTTGCGACAATACTCAGAGTTGATGGAAGTTGAATACTCGAGAAGCGGGTCGCAGGCGCGACACTTGCGGTTGGTCAACAGCGTGCATTCAACCGTCACAGCTGTTCCAGCGGGGCAATCTTGACAAGGCAGACAGGTGTTATCCACAACCCCGTCGCCCTGAACAGCCAGATAATGTCCCGCCGAGCAATTGGTATCAGGCTCGCAAGTCACATCGCCATAGATCGTGCATGCGGCGTCAATGTGCGAGCCCGAGGGGCAGCTACAGCCGGGAAGAACGGCAAGGAGATCCAACATGTGAGCGCAGTCTGCAAAGACACTACTTTGGATCTGGATTCATACCTCGAAGAGCAAGTCTTGCACAAGCCCAGGTTGATTTCGTCGGTGAAGTATCCGTCGGCACAAGTGGCGCACACTCGATCTGCTCCAAGACACCAAAAGTGAGCCAACCAGCTGAGTGAGCCAATCATGGGATCTCAATCATTGCAAATCCTCGAACCCAAGTGGCTTTGCAAAACATGTTGCGGTTGGGAAAGAAAAAGAAAAAAAAAAACCATAGGGACACACCAGTTGTGCTTGTACCCTCGACACTGATGTAGGATCCAAAGCCGCAATCTTGCCAGTCTTGGCACTCAGAGGCGTTTGTCGTACCCACGAACTGCATGGCTCCGCAAGGCTCACAGGCACTCAGAGGGTCCGCCTACAAATGTGCCAAGAACAGTATCTGGTATCAGGTCTGTGATGCCATTCCCAAGCTTGAGTAAGCCTCACGCGAAAAGGGAAACGTACGCGAAAATGGCCGGCCGGGCAAGGCTGCTGATCAACGCAGCGTGGGACCAAGAAGGATGTATCCGAAGCGGGCACGGTGTTCACCAGATCACAAGCTGTAGTCGGGAAGGTAGGCAATGGAGAGACAAGTCGGGTTGAAACGCAGTATTACGACGTGGTGAGGAAAGCATGTGCAGCAAAAGAGCAAGAATACGCGCGCGCGCGGGGCGAGCCACTCAGACTTGACGTACTCTCTGCAATCATGGTAAGAGCAAAGGCGTCGACAACAGTGTAGCGACCAGCGTCGCCCGAGTTGGTGATGATAACCCGAAGCACGCCACGCGTCAGCTGTATGTCATCGGCGGACCCAGGATATCGATGTTAGTAAATGGCGAAAGCACGGTGTTACAGTCAACACATGCATCTGCGTGCGATGCAGCACAGCAATTGTGGCCTCTGTGTGTATGTGTATGCGTTGTCAAGGAGAGACGAGGAGTGGGAGAGGTGACAAGACGCTCTGTGCCATCTTACATTGAGCTGGGTCAGCTCGGTCATGTCGTAACCGGTCGAAGTGTTATAGATGCCACTGTACACCGTCTGTCCATTATTGGTCACAAGGAGCGCAGCCCGCGTATTCCGCTCGTAGTTTAAATCTCCGCGGGGAGCAGAAGCGCGAAGTGAATACAAGCCATCGTGGGAGACGTCAAAGTTGTAGGTGATCGATTTGGTGCCTAAAATAACGAGGCAAATGTGTGAGCAATACAAGGCGGTTCTGCTTGTCGCAAAGCCAGTATGCCGTACCTTGCATTGTTCGATTATCGTGTGCATAAAAGCCGCCATTGAATCCACTGATGCTGCGGCTTATGAGCCAAAGACCATTCTGCTCAACCTGGTGTAAGGATGTAAGGGGGGGTGGGGGGGGCGGGGGAGGGAGAGAGCGACGAACAAATTGTAAGTGGGTCTTGCCCAAATTTTTTTCTTCTCTGTTTTTGGCACACACGTGCGCACAAGAGCCACGCTGGCATGCAATGAGCTATTATCAGCACATACCCGAGCACTGTATTCAAAGTCCACGAGCTCGGCAGGCACGACGGCCCGGGGGACAAGAACAAGGGTGTCGATCAGGATGTCACCCCCACTGGATTCCAAAGTGATGGTGCCTTCGTTGTAGCCAAAAATTTGGCGGCCCAATGACCGGTAGGTGGCGGTTCCCGTTCGCTGGTTAAGCGTCGCCGTGACTGGCACCGCACTGAAAGATGACATCAGAGCCGTGGAAACCACTGTGGAGAGGCTGGAGCTTGGCTGAAACACCGTATACACCTCATACTCAATCAGGCCAGCTGTTTTGGGGACAGTGAAGGTCACCTTTGCATTTGTGCTGGAAGAGACCCGCGTGCTAGCACCAAAAACACCAGCCGTGCTCCCAGTTGTCCAAGCAGAGCTGGGGTAAAAGCCTAGCCGCAACACCAATCATAGCGTCAGACATGTCAAAAGAGTGGCTTATCAAGCCTGGGCTTTTCCTGGTTCAGCTCGCTATATTTCGAACATGGGCCAAAACATACTTGTGGCATCACCCGCACGAAGCACAATGGCATCGTGGGGAACGAGGCGAACGGCGTCGGCAATGACGACGGATATGTCACTGGTGTAGATGCGGTGGGCACCAACGTTGTTGATGGTGACATTGAGGACCCCTTCCTCCAGCTCAACAAAAGCCAGCCCCCGAAAGGCGCCTTCGTCCAGATATTCGTTCTGGTCAACCGATAGTATGAGCTCCGATTCCTTGGTCGTCAGCACGACCGGGGTGTTACGAGCCCGAGTGATGGCATCATCAGGTTCGCCCCGCCACGACCTATCAGGATGCAAAGGCAGCGAAACTCGGACATAAGTCGTCCGCCGACGCCGCTGCCCGTCGTCTCTGCCACAACGCGGGAAGAAGAGCCCCTTGTGCAACGTACATTTGCAGCTGATACAACCCCGGAATGACCACACGCATCGGGTATGTGACGGCATGATACCCAACTTGGGCTGCCGAGCCGCTGCAGTCGTAGACGGAATGCACAATGTGAGATGGCGGGGCCATGGGGGGAATGACGCCAAATCAACCAACCCTTCAAAGTCAACATACCGCACGTAGTGGTAATTGGAGCCCAGGTAGCCAGAGCGCGAAGTGGACGTTTGCCACTCGCCAACGAAAATTGCGCTATCCTCTTCGCTATCCATTTGGACGAGCTCCTCAAGCCACATGGCATCGATGACCATTAGACCGCCACCCTCGGTTGTGGCAGTAATGTTGCAGCCTGGATCCAAGACAAATGTACCCACGATGAACCAGGTACCCGCATGGGCTCCCTAAAGCGCAACAAGATCTGTAAGCACGAGTTTGCAGCACCTCGACTACAAAACAATGACAGCGCCGCAAATTTCTTCCACGATGAAGCATGCCAATTTACCTGAAGCCAAGGCACGATCGTGCGACCGTCGCGGTGGTGCACCGTGATGGTGAGCGTATCCAGATTGGTCCCCAACGAAGGATTGCTCATGCGAAGCGTGAATTGGCCCGCCTATATGCCTCAAGGCCATGAGCATATAGAGAAAAAAAAAGGTCAGATTTGAGTTTTACCATTTGCCTTGGGGTTGCTACCATACAAACTTGGTGCAGCACGGCACGGCACGTCTGCTTCGTTGCAACAGATTGATACTCACACGCGGCAAGGAGGGACGAAAAACAACGCCGACGTCTGGCCCCGAGGGATCGTCATGACTGTGCACATAGTAGCCGGTACCCACAAAGCCAGGCGAAAAACTGGAAAATGTAAAGTCACTGGCACCTGTGCACGCGGAAGACCAGACACAGATGAGCATCTCATCGTTGGCCACCGCATGGTCTGTGGACCGTCTGACACTCGGTGTGAGCGTGCAAGGGCAGGCGTTGCATGCTTACTTGAGCCAAGGAATGAAGCTTGGGTTGCATCTTCTGAGTCGATGATGATTCCCGAACGCAGGATAATGGCGTGCACAGACAAGTTGATCTAGAGCCGCCAGTCGTGAGGTGGGCAGGGCGCATAACCAGAAAATTGCAGGCTTGATGACCTTTCAGAATACGCAGCAATGACAAGAACATTGGAGGACTCGCTACGTACTGATGTGGACGAGACGCGAACACGGATGGGTCCTTTGGGAAGGTACAAGTAGTTGACTGGTACAGAGCCGATGCTGTTGTCCGGGTCCAGTTGAACAAGGTTGGCCATGGGCACAATGGTCTCATCGATGGAGGCCGTCAGGCGTCTGTCGTTTGGTTGGCTGGGTGCAAAAACTTGAACTGTCACGTTCTTGCTGTTCATATCACCCTCGCAGTAGCTCATCAGGAGTTGATAGTGATTGTCCTCTTCCAAGTCAAAGTAAAAGTCCACAGCGGCATTGACGTCGCTTGAGGACTGGCAGTAATCGCCCGTAGCAGTAAACGTGCCACTCGCAATCTGGGTAGCTGCATCGGCAATCGTCTGGATGTACTGCGGCACCTGGGCTACCACTACAACACAAAGCATGCACCACGTCAAAGAAGACGTAAGATAAGGATAGACGCGCAATCGCAGCAGTGTGTGGGTCAGGGTGAGATCACCTACAGGCGTAGACGCAAGGCGTTGTGGGGTTCTCGTCATCATCCACCTCGTAGCGTGAGCATGCAACGCAAGTCAAGTCCGAGGTGGGCGTGGCGGGAACGGTGATGTAATTGCCAGCCGGGCAGGGCGTTGTTTTGGTGCACGAATCCGCGTTGAAGGTGCTCGAGAAGTTGGTGACGCCATCACAAAACCCACACACGGTATTGCTAACAGTCAGACCCATAGAAGTTGAGAGGCAGTCTCGATGGGCTTCTCAGTGTAAGGCCAAAACTGCAATGCATCAGCAGCAGCAACAACAACAACAACAACAACAACAACAACAACAACAACAACGGGCCCTGTGGCAATCCGTGTGTGTGACCGGGGTGTAAAGGAGAGACGTACGAATCAGCGCCGCAGGGCTTGGCAATGAATTGGCCAATGACGCAGCTGCCGCAATCCGCGCAGGTGATGTTCTAACCAACATAACCCAAGCAATGAGGACGAGGACATTTTGCCTGAGGCAATGGGGGTCAGGACATGCTGGCCTCCAATACACACCGATGTTGGGACACAAGGTGAATCAATATATTGCGAGGCCGGGCAACTGCATAACAGAAAGGGTTACGCCGAGTGAGGCAGGATTCACACGCTCCAGAGTGGGGGCGCGTGGTAACGCATGCTCAAGGTGATCAACAAGCGCGCCAACCTGACTGCGCAGGGCTGGCAGCTGCCTTGCCCATCCGTGTTGAAGGAGCCATCTGCACACGATGCGCACTCTCGATCTACCGAATACCAGCACAGAACGGCAGAAGGCATGATGGCTTGAGCGAGTTTGTAGTGACCAAAGCAGAGAGGGCCGAATCGCAATACGCGCACCCAGCTACCACACAAACCAACTGACCTGAAGTACGAGTGGGCGCGACCTGCTCTGACTCGCCTGCCGCACAGACAGTGTGGCGCTGGCACTCGGTCTGATTCTCTGTTGCCGTGTAGTAGCCCTCTGCACAATACTCGCACAAATCTGCACCAGACTGCGTACAAGACAGGCGGATCGCCATCATGAGTTTTGGAACCAGTCCAGACCTCCAGATCGTCAGACTCATGCCCAGCTATCTTCGATGCACTTGGTGCAAGTTCTCAAACTTGGCCAGTTGTGAAAGCCAAGAGCATTGCAACGCTTTGAACGGCTTACAAGAAAGGAGCCAGGCTTGCACGTGTCGAGAGGTAGGCAGCGCGGAACTACAAGGTCGCGCGGATCGCGCTCAAAGTTTAATCCGTCACAGCCTACGGGTTGGTGATCCCAGACGATAGACAAGGACAAAATGACCAAACGACCAGTGAGTGGCGTCGGGCTACAATACGAGGAGGAAGCATGCCGAGCAACGCCTCAATGCGCTGCGAGTTGGTTCGTCCTTGTGAAAATAACGCACTTTCGCTGATCAAGACAAGGTACATGGAGTCTGCGATCGTATAGCGGCTCAGAGATGGATCGTTGTAGAGCGTCACGTTGACACCGCCCGCTGGTACCTAAAATGTATTGGCAGTACTGTGAGAAGGGACGGCCTGCTTGAGGGCCCTTGGGCTGGCGGGGGTCCCACAAGACCTAGCCCCTCAGGCACTTTGACCCTATACGGGTCAAGTTCAGGTGTGCATACAACCTACGTCGGCTGTCATGACTCGCGTAAACCCGGTGCCAGCGGTTTGATCCACAATGCCGGTCTGGCTACCACCTTGGCTGTCAGCGAGGGTGATTGCCACGTTGGTGCCTCGGTTGGGGCTCAGAGTGTATCGATGATACAGAGCATAAGTGCCCGCCACGGGCGCTGTAAACATGTAACGTGCCGATGTTTGTTGACGGGTGTAGCTGTAGCCAAAGCCATCATAGGGGGTATTGGCGTTGGAGAAGATAAAGCCGGGCCCATTGATCACCTAGGGACCACATGTAGAGTTGCCGCAGATGCAATCAAAAAGGGGTTGGTGCCAAGGGCTTTCGGAACCAACTCAGGCCCACTGCGAGCTTACGTTGGGAAGGCCCTCCTCGTTGTCGAGGGCCAGGGTCGGAACCATTTGCTTGAAACGAAACATCAGACCGTCAAAGATCAAGCTGCCAGTTCCAAGGCACACGAGGCGCACGGACGCTGCGCTGGGGCCGCTGAGAACATGGCCGATATCAATCCAGGCGTTGGTCTGGGTTGACTGATCAATGTACATGGTTCGGGGATTCGGATCGTTGGTGTACTGGTACACGCTAATAGACGCCTAAAGAGCGTCGAGGACAGGAAGTGAAATGGCAGCGGCTTTCGTTGTAAATCATTGTGCCAAGCGAGCAAGCACGCAACTGAACACGTGAAATATGAGCAATGTGAGCCCCGACATACGTTCGTGCACGCGGTGGCATAAGGTGGGAAGCGAAGGTAGAGATCCATGATGGCAAAACCGCGAAGCTGGAGGCGAGGGCAGGAAACGGCAGGGTGAGACACGACCCAGGCACACCTGACGCTTTTGGATAGAGCAGATAGAGGCCAGGGCTTCGCACCGTGGGCAAGGTGGCGCGAACAGCGGCACTCGGGTTTTCGTCTTTGGAAAAGATGAGAAAGTCTCCTCCAATGGCCTCCATTGTGCGGTCAGAAACGGTTTTTGATCCGAAAAAAGAGAGTTGCTCAGAGTCTACGCACAAGAAGAGCTTTTGATGAGCACTTTCAGACATCAAGGCCCGAACGCAGAGTTGGAAGGGCATGGAGGAGGACAAGGCCGCACTGGATGAATCGATGGTAAAGCTTTCAATGGGTGAAAGCCGCATGGCATCGGCAACTGTGTAGAGGCTGCCAGTGTTCTTGGCTCGGACGCGAACCCGAGTAGTGCCCTCGGGCAAGCTGAAATAGCCCAGAGTTTTGTACTCCCATCCATTCAGGCTCGTTGTTTGGTCCATGAATACGCTGAGCTGGGCCCCAAAGGCCGAGGTGGTCATGACCTGAATGCGGCTCGAACGATCGTCCGTGGTATCCGACTCAAGACCTCCACGATAAGTTCTAGTGGACAGAAGCACACAAAAGTACACATGCAGGCAGGCTTGTTGGTAAGGCTACAAGGTCAGCGCGGCTGTGGCAAAGCCCTGAGCAAAAAGTCTCTGGCACTTACGCCTCTAGTGTATAGAGCCCGTCCTTGGCCACCTGAAAAGGATACTCGACAAAGGCGTCATCGTCGTTGGAGCCCCTGTCGCGTGGTTGACATTTTATTCCATTATGCAACCCGTGAGCATCAAGCAATCAAGGGACCGTTTTGTGGAGAGCAGACAAAAGAGGTACCGGCGGCCAAGAGGAACGCACTGAACCACCAGATAATCGACGCCAACGTAGCCATCAATGGCACTGCTGCTACGCCAGCTGCCAGAAACGGTAACACCAGTCGACTCGGTGTCAAGGATTTCATGATGTAGCAGGTAGCACGCGTCCAGAACCACGGCCTTGGAAGTGCCCGAGCCAAAGACGACGACTTTGTTGTTGGCCGGGCTCATGCGAAAAGAGCCAACAAACACCCAGCTGCCAGCGGTGGAGACCTGAAGGTGGAGTGGGTGCAAGAAGAATAGAAGAGAGCGCGCGCGCACCAGCGAGTCGAATGACGTGAGCAGCTGTCTGGGTTGAGTGAGGTGAGGGCCATGGGAAGGAGGGGGAAGACGAGGCTCGTGCCTGATTCCAAACAAAATTGAAGACGCCTTGGTCGTGATGAACTTGGACGGGGACATTGGGACTGAGCGTGTTGCCACTGTGAAAGTTGTCAAAATACACGCCGTAGTAGCCTACTTCATCAATGGGCATGTTGAAAGTCGCGTTGACGGCATCTTGACGCCCCACCAGGTCTGAGACAAAGCAGAGCGCGATATATGAGAGTAGGTCACGGAAGGGTCGGAGGGATGTTTCAATGCGCATGAGGATGTGATGGCGCGGCTCAAATAGTGTGACGCACAAGAATTGCCAATAGAGTTTGGAGTTGAGGAGCTCTCGGTCCAGGTTCCTGTGCGGTTTAGAAAGGCAAGGGCGAGGCAAGGTAACGGCGACACCCGCTTGGTCATTGGCAGGCAGCCAGGCAAGAGCACCAAAAAAGCATTGGCTTGATGGAAAAATGCCCCAATCAAAAGAAGCTTACCATACAGCTCCACCTCTGATTCCTGGGAGTCAACAAGAATGCCTTGGCGTACACGAATGGCGTCCAGCGAGAGAGTGCCCTTCTGCGATTCGGGCCAAGCAGTCGGAGCAAGAGTGATGAGTGTGCCGAGTGGGACCATGTCAATGTTGCTGATTGTCAAGGTTGATTGAGTCCAGGTGCAAGGCGATGTCGACTCACCCGGTAGTTTGGATCTTTGTGGCGCACAATGACGGTGAGGGCACCTTCGTTGATGTAGCGCGATTGCAGACGAATCTGATGACCCTCTTGCTCTGGAGCAGACTGGTTGACGATGAAGGTGTATGACTCGTTGAAGTACGTGTCGGCAGACACGAGTCCTGGGGCAATGATGACCTCAATCTCAGGCGAGCGATTGATGTGACTGCAGTAGGACAGCAGAACCTAGCATGGGGCGGCGGTGAGACCCGCTAGGCAGGTAGGCGGTTGAACGAGCATCGGGGGCAAGACTCTCACTTCGTAGTAGTCGGGGTCGGGAACGCGCACATAGAAGGTGGCACTAGCATCGCCATTTCCAGCGGCACCGGTGGCGTACTGGCAGGTGTTGCTATAACCGGGCACGGAGCTGGTATCCCAGCTCCCGACGAGCACAATATCCTCCTCATCATCGGCATTTTCCAGCTCCAGGACACGTTCCCAGACGGAGACGCCGCCTACGCAGCGAGAAAGGCGACCGATGGCAGAGTTGAGTATGGCGCCTTTCATTGGGCAAGGAGGCGCGACGCGGGCAGCCAGGCTGCCTTGGGGATCATCGAACAATGCTGGCCAAGGGACATACCAATGGTTGGATTATCGGCACGTGTGATCGAAAGGCAGATGAGGCCAGCCAAAGCCAAGAGCAGGCACATTTGTAAAGGCATTGGGGATCTGCGCATGCCCCCCCGCGCGGCGGCAGCCATGCTGGCGGCGCGGGTGCTGACAGGTGATGGAGTGATCCTGGCGCCGGTGAGCACAACAGGGTTGAGGGCTTGAACGATGCGAAAGGCACCAGAGCGACGGCATCGGACGTTGAAATTTGTTGACCTGCCGTGCGCCACCACGTACCGCCTCTTGTCGCGGGAAACAGGGTTGGTGCGACGACCGATGAAAATGGTGCGCGCGATCTGACTCCGTCCACCAACGTATAACCCATGAGTGTGTGCAATTAGGCATCCCCCCCGCGAACCCAGCCACATGCAGACACACAACAGCGAGAGACAGGCGAGGAGGAGAGGGAGGGACACACACACACGCATGCACGCACGCTCAAATAGAGAAGAAGCAAGGGTCAGGCCAGGAGGAAGACGGGGAGCATACCGTCAGAGGAGCGAGCAGCTATCAACGCGCTGCCACTGGATAAAGAGCAAGGGGAGGGAAAAAGAAAAAGCCACACACACGCCAGCACGCAACAGCATCACGATCTCTCTCGGAATCACTGACACACACACACACTCTCTCTCTCTCTCTCTGTGTCTCTCTCTCAGTCTTCGTCAGACAAGCGAAACATCAAAACATCAACAATCAACACAAAGCGACCAATACGTGACATACAAGCTTGTTAGGCTTTGTTAGGCCTTGTGTGTTTTGTTATTGTTTGTTGTGCGTTCTCGTTTGGCTTTTCAGGACTTTTCCTCTTGGACGTATTGTTGTTGCACACACTCTCGCATACACACACGCTTTATCCTTCTCTCTCAAACTCTCTTTCTCTCTCTCTCTCAAATTCTCTTTCTCTCTCTCTCTCTTTCTCTCTTTCTCTCTCTCTCTCTTTCTCTCTCTCTCTCTTTCTCTCTCTCTTTCTCTCTCTCTCTCATGCTTCGTTGTTGTTTATGCTGCTCTTTCTCTCTCAAACTCTCTCTCAAACTCTCTCTCTCTGCGTCTGGAGAGCTGTCACATCGTTCGCGATGAGCAAATGACTTGTCCATCGAACGAAAACGCGAGTTGACACCATAAGGCAGAACCACCTTCGAGATGTCATAACATTTTTCCAAGAAGATAGCGCAATCGTCCACCTGTCACACTAATAAGCCATCCATCAACTCCGCCCGCACGCACGCACGCACGTCCGTTGTAATGTTGTACTCCACGCTGCTGCCCCAAACCCCACCACCGAGCCTGGACAGTCATTACCAACAACAACAAAACCACGTCATACAAAACAACAACGCAACAAAGCACGCTCAAACCAAAAAACCACAAAAAGAATGTTATGACTAAGAGGAGACTCGAACTCCCAACCTCCTGATCCGTAGTCAGATGCGCTATCCGATTGCGCCACTCAGCCATTCGATGTAAGTAATGGATTTGATATAGTATATAAATGTCTTTTACAGACTAATCTGACAAATTGTGTGGTGTTTACAATTGTGGTTGTGAGCGATTGAATTGTCAGCTCACAACCAAAACATCGAACAACTCTGTGTGTGTGTTGTCCGCGAACGCGCTCTCGGCTGGCTGCGCTCTTGGGTCCCCCTGGCTCGAGGAGCCGGTCGGTCGGCCCGACGTGTTTGGTGAGGCGTGGAGAGTTTTGCTGTTGTGGCAGGACTGAGGTCTATGCTTGGAACGGTGCGTCTTCCTTCTTTTGCGAGAAGGAGGCGCCATGAGCACTCGCGGCAGCGAAGCAGGGGATGGCGCATTGAGCCATGTCAATGAAGAGCTGGCCCGTCTCCGGGCGAAGGAACGACGTGCCCGCCTCAACAATCAGGCACGCCACAACACCATATGCGCAGGCATATGCACCCTCCGGCTGAGTCCGCCCTGCCTTTGCCAACTGACACATGCCATGCCCCCATTGCCTTTCATAGGCTCAGCACGCCATTGTGGAAGCCAGCAAGGGGGCCACGAGGGCCCAGCTTCATGCCTTGAAGCAGGAAAAGGCCCGTCACCTCTCTGCGATTCAACAGGCATGTCATCGGAAACCCTCTACCCTCGCACTTGAGCAGTAACAAGGGAGGCTGACCCACGACCATGCCTCCGCTCGGAACCCTTGTTCCACCTCCATCCCAATGCAACCAGCAACGAGAGGCCCTGGAGTCCCGACTCAGTGCCGCCCGTGCGCAGGCAGCCCAATCTCGACAGCGCATTGATCAGGCCTTTGGTGCCAGGACCGGCTCCCCAGCACGCTCACGCCAAGCATCGCGCCCCACCAGTCAAGTTCGGCCTTCTTGCACCGATACGGGCGTTGCTTGTCGCCATGCCACACAAACGCTCTCATCCAACGAGCCCGCAGGCCTCGTGTCTCCTGACCGCTCTCTTCCCCCCTCTCTTGTTTTACCCCGCATGCCCAGGCCACCACCGTTCCTTCCACACAAACGCATTCTCGCCCCAACAGTCACCTCCGCCAAGCCGAGGCCCGCTCAACCTTAGAGTCAGCCTCTTGGCCCAATCTACCGCCCCACTTCACCCAGCCTCAGCCCTACGCCCCACAACCGCAAACCGCTGGTTCGACACACGCCTCGCGCCCACATCGCCGTCGTACATGTTGCCCCAAAGCCCAATCAATATTTTGGCCCTTACATGCGTGTTTCACACCTGGTTGCCGATCTCAGCTTTCTTGCAAGCTGATCTTCGTGCCTGGCGCGAGCACTACAATGCCTCAGACCGTGCTGATCCAGGTAGCTCATACTTCCAGCTCCCAGCCCCGATCCACGATTGCTTTTTTCTTCCTGTCCCTCGCCACGTTTTGAGCGCCTTGTCATGCCTCGTTCACATTTTCACACTGCTTGGCACCGCCTCCACCAGGCGTGCTTCGCCATCTGGCCGAGATTGAGCAACAGCTACAACACCTCACCTCTGCGCCACCGGGCGCATCCCCATATGTTAATCCAGCCCCGACGTCAAACCCATACTTTCCGTCGCGACCTCTGCCACCACCCCTCCCATTGGTTCAAGACCCCTACTACTCCGTTGCTCTTCGCGATGCAATTCGCACCGAGCTGCAAACAGCCCTGGTGAGAGCCGTCTCTCCCTTCGAGCTGTCACACACGCTCCTGACAGGAACCACATCAAACACGACCAATTTTGACTGACCCCTCGGTCCCACTCATGCACCTGCAACATACCCAGACCAGCCTACAGCCCCCACAGGCTTCAACGGCCGCTGCACCCGAAGCGCGACCGGCCTCCGCTACCGTGGACCCGGATGCTGTCAATCATATCCGTCGCGTCCAAGAGCTCCAACGCCAACTCGAAACCCTTGAGGTACTGTTGCGGCCTTGACTTCTCTACTCAAGTAGAAGGTGTGAATTCCTTTAAAGTATCTCTCATCGCTTCTCCCAACAACGTTGACCTCCTCGGCACCTTAGTATGAGAACAAACTCAGGCGACTTCAGCAAGAATTTGCCCAGCTGGATGCCAACGTATGTCCTTCCGAAAACATCAATGCCCGCAGTCATGCACAAGCGACACAATGCCTGCGCCACGTATATTGAGACAGCCGCTACTTTCGCTGACGCCGCGTGTGCACCCAAAGACAACGGATCAGCGAACGGCCCCTCGCGAGCCAACTCCGCCAAGCACACCCATTGAGCAAGACCCAGACGTTCTCAGCTCCGAGCCGTATAGTAGCAGCCAAGTCAGTCGCTGAGAACTCCCCATCTCCTTCCCTTTTTTTTTTTTTTTTTTTTTTTTTTTTTTTTTTTTTAAAATTTCGTCACCCGGTGTGACTTTGCCGCACATGCCTTGCTGTGTTATTCACATGGCCGCTTGCCTCTGCAGGGCTTTGTTGTCTATTTCGATCGCACAGACCTGCTGCCATCACACCTCGCCTCGTGCAAGCTTCGCTACCAACTCATCAACGATGGCAAAGTTGGTCAACTTGAAGCCAAGTGCTAGCCTGCTGGCCAGATTTGCGGCAACGCCAGGCTTGTCGCTTACACTGTATGATCAAGCTCTCACCGCTCTCAAATCACTGGAACATATACGCCACAGAGTGAAAGTGCCATGCAGTACTGCGTGACCAAAACTACAAACGTGGACAGCCGCCACGCTGCATTCCTGTTCGAGCCCGTGCGTGCTACATGCCCCTGATACCCGCTTATTGCTCCCCTCACGTGCGGCCTGCTCACGCGCGTGCTACTGCTACTGTGCGTCTTTGCTTGAAACATCTCCATGCCAGAAATTTCTCTCTGTCACTGGCTGCCCTCCCTGCCCCACTCGACACTTGCTGTTTGAGCTGCTTGATAGCCGATCCAACACTGTCCTGGCGTGGACCAAGCTCTTCCTCTTTGGCGTTGAACATCGTCTTGCCGCCGGTCTGTCAGCAATTTTGCCCTCTTGTCCTTTGGTGCCACATGCGTCCGCCTCGAGCTATCTTTTGCAGCTGTTTTCATCGAACGTGGACTCGACCAATGGTTTTGCCCAGGACGTTGGCGGCTCAGTTGGCGACAAGCGCCCGTCCTGCGCGATGCACGCTCCACGGACGTCATCAATCAGCCACCCTTTGATAAAGCTGTTCTCTGTGTGCGACTCGTGGCTGCAGCCCTAAAGAATGGACATGATGCGCTTGAACCTCTCTCATGGCCACGCCAGCTTTACTTGCCCCATGGTAAACTGCTGCATGCTGGTGCTTATTTATTCAGCTATCACACCCACATCTCTCCTGCTGTGCCTGCTGCGACCTGTCTTGAGTGTTGGTGGGCTGCATCGTGGCCCTATATATATAAATATATATATATATATTGATATTTTCGCCTCGCCTCGTGCCGCAATCGCCCCGACAGGTGTGCTCGGAGACGACGTTTTGTTCTTGCTTCGGCAAGCTCGACAACGACGCACGTCCTCCCAACACGTCAAGTCAGTCAAACTTTTGCTTGTCATCGCCTACATCTAGCGAGTATCTTGCTACCTCAAGTGGCAATGCTCATCTCATCTAACCGGCCCGCTGGTCTCTTAGGGCACCGCGAGCGAGCCTGTTGTCAGCGGCGGACAGTTTGATGGGCGAGAACATCACTTCAAACAAGCCCCATTCGGCCCGACCTTTTTCCCAGCTCGAAGCTTTGCCAGAACGACGCGACTCGGCAACACATCAGAATGCCGAGGCAACCGGCTCTCGGTACGCTTCGGTTTTTGTTTTTGTTTTCTGCCTGTTGGGCATCGTGATACTACCTACACTCACTTGCATGCATTTGACCGACAGTCGAGGCTCAGCCACACGCTCAATCGCACTCAGCGAAGCATCAGAGCCAACTGCTCTCGAGGACACTCTACCAAACGCAAGCCCTGCCGCATCTAACCCGGCTACGAACACCATCACACGCAAACGCGCCGCATTTGTCGACCCGGAAAAACTTGAAACGGTGGCTGGAGGCGCTGTTCGACTTGACTTTGTCATTTCCGGTCTACGCGACCTGGCACTGGAGCCCGACGATCAGTATGTCGCACGCCGCCTGCGCTTGCAGACTGACCATTGACGGGTCATCAAACGTGAAGCTGTGCGTTTCGTGTAACTGGCGCTGTCTACCCTGGTTTCTAGGCTCAAACTGGCTGTCTACGGCGCTACCGCCGATACCAGTGAAGGAAACGACTATTGTGTCGAAATGGGGGACGAAGCTTGCTGGAAATCAGAGGTAGACCCTACTTTTGCTGGGATGTAACCGAATGCTCATCTCCAACTTTTTGTCTTTGGCCGGCCTGTACAATGACGTCAGCTTCGTTTTTTGTAACAGCTTTTATCACCTGGAGACTTTCCACAGCGGGGCAGTGTCCTGTTGACGGAACTTGTGGAAGAGACGGTCGTGATTTTGATCCTGGTTGCGCGATTTTACATGGACGGAGATGGACAATCTAATGTGGAAATGCTATGCTGGGCCGCTTCACCGCTTCGCGACGTTCCCTTACAACGGCGCAAGTCCACCGTCATTGTAAGATGATGGGCTGCCTCTGTTGGCCTGCACACGCTCTTAAAAGAGTTTGCAAAGGCCAAAGGCGTCACACCTCGGCATGGCTACAAATCATTGTTGTTCGACCGGGTCAACTTATGCGCGATCTTTACTCCCACGCAGGGATTGGATGGCCGCGATCCATTGGAATGGCCCTTGCACGCAACACCCGCAAAGCCCTTTGCCTTCTTGCAAGATAATGGGCAATTCGACAATCGACTTGGCAAGCTCAGCCTCGTTCTCAACAAGCAACGTGCACGAATTCAAACGGCACAAGGTTTGTTGCAAGCAGGTTGACCAACCACCTGAGCGTGTCGCTGCGTCTCTTCCCCTTTTTCTTTTCGTTGTTTCCCCCTCATCTGTCATGCAGGCGATGGCGGCCCCAGGGGTGGTGATGCTTTAGCCTTGGAATCTGGTGGCGAGAATTTGAGTGCCCACGTTCGCAGCGCCACGGATGAAGATGTCATGAAGCTACCACCAGGTAATGCTCAGTTTTCAGTTTTATGACTGCTACTTCTGCCCTGTGACGCTGTGGGACAAACATTTCCTTCTTGCTTTTGTTGGTTTTGCCTTTTGACCAGGCAGCTTTGTAGCGGTCTCGCCCACCAATGGCATGCCATACCAACCCGAGCGCGGCATTGATATTTATGTGGACGGTGCCCGCTTCCTGCCGAACAACGTCACCATTTCCAAAGTCGTCGGTCGCATTTTCAACGCGCGAAAGGAAAAGGAGGGTCCCATGATCAATACGAATCTAGACCTCGACTCGGACATGCTCAACCCACGCTACAACTATCGTCTCGAGCTACGCAGCGAGGAGCTGGCACCCACATCGACGCTTGTCCTGCGTATATATGCGATCGATGAGCTGTCTCAAGATCTGAGCATCGTCGGCTATAGCGTACATCACCTCTTTGTTGACCCGCGTACGAATTCTGCGGCCCCTGTGCAGGGACATCCGTCTACCACCTCAATCCCACCTCGGCTGACATGGTTCACCGCACCGCACCCCCCCTCTTTTTAAGTCTCACCTGGTGACCCCTGCCCTGTCACTCAACTCTAGGCACGGGAGCTCAACCAGAGAGCGATGACTTGGTTGAGTACAACCTTAACGAGGGGGGATTTCAGTTGCGCCTGCACACCAAGCTACCGGGTCAGGCCACCATCACAGCCAACATGCTGAATGATGTGCCTCCGCTGCCTTGTGCGTCGCTACTGCTTCGCATCAGGCGCCCGCCCGCAGATGATCAAGGCCTACCCCTCTCGCAGATTCATGTGCCCCCAGAAGAGGTTTGTCAGATGACCGATCTGGTCCGATGGGGGTCCGGGGAATAACGATGAAAGTGCTAAAGGTGCAAGACGGCTGGCTGATTGCACAAGGAGATGACATACTGTCTTGTGTGCCATGGTTGTGTAGTGGCAAGAACGAGGACTCTTGGTGCCCGCGCCTGACTATGCTTCTGGGGCCTACGTTTCTGAGCTGGCTTGGCCCACCGTAGCTGAATGTCAACTTTACCCTGATTTGCTGCGCCGCCCGGTGAGGCATTGCCTTCTATCTCTTCTTGTCTATGCTTCTTGCTAACAAGTGTTCTGTTGTCTTCAATTTGACGTCCAGGTTCGCCGAGTGCGCCACCACTTGGACCTGGCCAAGGGTAAGGATGTGCGAGAACTCGAGTCGGACAAAGCCCGAGAAAGCTTTATTCGCAAGTTCGTACTTGGCGCCGTTGTTCCCCAGCATGGCTTGGCTGCGCTCTGCCAGCGGCTCTGATGGGCCTGCCTTATTTTGACGGTGCTGGTGTTGACAGTCGGCTGAAGAGGGCCAGCAGCGCCACGCCGCAACCATTAGCATTTTCACGGCTAGCCCCTTATTCCCCATCGATTGGTGCGCTCCTCATTGTGGAGCGGGCTCGTCATCTACCAAAGAGAAAGGTATGGCCTATTCTTGCGGCTCTTTATCAAAAGGTTGATTGTTACAACCTACTCAGACGCCTTTGCTCTTGGCGATAGATGCCTGTGGTTGTAGCCAGCCTCTTGCCCCCGGGCAATCTGTATTTAGACAATATTGGGGCAAATCAAGATGAGGATGATGGGGCAAAGCGCAAGGCTGAGCGCAAGGCAACCATCAAAGCCGAAACTAGGTGGGTGTACCTGCTTTCGAGACAGCGCCGTCGGGGCTCGAACCAGCCGTGCACAGGCACCCCAGTGGGGGCCACTTGACAAACGCAGAGACCTGAACTGCGAAATGAGCTCACGGTCCGGCACATTTGACGGGCTATAGGGTCTCCACGGCAGCAGAGAGCACGTTGCGCAACCCCATTTTTGCTGGAACCGAGCTGTACTTTGCTCCTGCCACCTTACTGGATAACCATTTGCTAGTGCTCGACATCAAGAGTGCTGACACCAAAGCAGATGCCGTGCATCCCATTGGATTTGCATTTCTGCGAGTGCGTTTGCCGGTTGCCGCTCAGCCATGACCCCTGACGTGCTCCCCGCTCTCTTGCTTGGAAAATCTTTGGCGCTAGCTCATGACCCAACTTATTGCTGTTTACTCGAGCAGTTAAGCTCCGGGCAGTCACACGTGAATTTCGGTCATTTTGATCTGCCGATCTATCAAGGTTCATGCACACTTGGCACCGCTTTGCCTCCTCAAGTTGATGCGCTGAGCTAACGCTTGTGTTGGCGGTTTGCTTGTGATGTCATGCATCGTTGCAGGCACGCCGACGGCGCTCATCTTGAGTAAGGTGGCCGAGCACCTGGACGACTTACAGCACCTGCATCAAGTTCCAGCCTTCAACAAGCTGGTGTGACCATGACTGCTTGGATCGACGTGTCTGTGAAACGCCTCGCGATCTGAAAGCTGATGCCCTGGCTAAAAATGATCATTGGCTTTCCCGTAGATCAAGCCGATGGACCATGCCTACGTGACCGTTAGCCTGTTGGACCCACGATTGGATCCTGATTTGCTGCCGTCGACGCCCGAGTCGCTGTTGCCAGAATCGTCGCGTACCAAGGCTTACGCGGTAAGGTTTTGCGTGCCAGCCTCCCCTGTCACTGGGACGTATCCTTTTATGATGATGCTTATCTGCAACGTTGGTGCAAACTTGCCCACGAAAATTACATCTTGTGCTTGGGAATGTTAGATGACGAGCAAGTCCAAGCCGCTCACCACCCTCCAGCCAACCACTTTTACCAGGTGGGCTGCCTATGAATCCGCAGTCGGGTCACTCTTACGCGCCTACATTGCTGCGGGCACCACGGCCACCACCATGATGCACTCGCCATGAAGCCGGGCTTGAACCACCAGAGACAAAACTGATCTCAGAGCTGCTTTCATACCGTTGCTGAGTTGTATTTTCTCTTGACGTAATCGATGCAAGAGGATTCAGGTCTGTACGACATCATATTCATCCATCATCACCAATGCCATGATGGATGAGGGGGTGCCTTCGAGTGCACAACAAAGCCCACGCACGACCTTTGAACCCACCGACATGAATAAACGAGGCGAACAAAAACGCACACACGTACACTTTATCAAAAACACTCGTGTGCTGATTGATTCAGACGCCTTCATGACCGGTCGTATCAGTAAAGTGACCCCCAAGCCCCGCCGCGTCAACATCAATCACGCTCCCTATTCACATGTCAGTCATTTTTGTGAACAAAAATGTGAACGATGGTTTTTTTTTTCTTTTTTTCAAAAAACAAAGTCTTTCACTACCAAAAACAGTTGAAAAGCTTTAGTTTTTGATTCAGTTTTGACTTGACTTGATGAAGCAACTCAGGACGTAAAAGGGAAAAAAAAAGGTGACTTGAGATCCGTCGCTGTTGGCGTGGGGCGGCCTGGGTGTCTTCCATTCCAAGACACGATACGGGACCACGCAAGTGATGTGTTAACGAACACGTCGTGACGCCATTTTCCTCTCAAAGGTGCAAGGGCGTCTTTCTTCTCCACCAACGCGACGACAAGCATTTGGACAACCACAGCATGGCGGTGCCGGTTCAGCGGGTGGTGGAAGCGGATTCAAGTGATGAGGAGCACGAAGGGGGCGTTTTTTTGAGTGCCTACCCTCTTGGGCGGCGTGAGCACGCCCTGGCTTTTGGCAGGTCTGCAAACCATGCCCCGCCCGCTTGCCGTTGCCGGCACACGTTGCCACCGGTACCACGATTCAAAGTTCTGGATATGTCATGTGCTTGCATGCAGGCAACTGGCTCAAGCATGGCGGCGTTCGGAAGACGGCATTGAGGCAAGCACAACCACCAATGGCGGCTCCGCCTCGGTCCTTGGACCTGACCCAGTGAGCTACCAAGCGGCTCAGCGTGCGGCTGAGGTATGTGTTCTCTCGCCATCTTCTCTGTCAAACCGATTGATGGGTTTCCGTTTTTTTTGTTTGCCTTCTTTGTGAAAGACGATTTTCACTGGATCGATGCATGTAGGCACGAAGTGTGTCTGTGTGTCTGTGTGTCTGTGTGTTTGTGTGTCTGTGTGTTTGTGTGCCTGTGTGTTATGCCATCAAAACGTCTGCCTGCTGCCCTTTGAACTTGATTGTGCGCTGCGCTCTATTGATCATCATGGATGAACACACCCGCTCATTTGCATTTTGATTTTGGACTGTACCCGCAGCTACAACTGCCTCTCAAGACATGTCGCCTTTGTTTCGCGACCTACCGAGGGCGCATAGCCCTTGCACGTCACGTGAAGCAAGCACACATCTTGCAAGCAAACGCACCACCCCTCGCAAGTGGGGAGAGCTATGCCCTACATGCTGCCAAGCGACCCAGATTCTTGCGAGAGAGCACGCAGGCCAGAGAACCACAGCTCAAAACGTTTGACGCCCAACATGACCAGCTCTTTTTGAAGCAACTGGCCCGCGCACGCCGAGCTCTCGAGCCAGGTTCGGCTGCCCCGGGAATAGCTCAATCAACCACAATGGTTCTGTCGGAAGGTGGGCTGCTTTGTTCTTGTTTACCAGATCAGCCATAAAGTACCCCCGTGCTCCAACCCAGCCCAAAGCTTCACCATGGCATTGTGATCATTACCCTGCTGATAGACTCATCATCGGCAAGGCAGAAGATGCCATCACCCACCAAGTCGCGCATGAGCAGCGCAGGCCAAGCTAGCATGACTCCATCTTCACATGTAAGCATCTGGTCGCGCCCACTGGCCGTTGAGCATGCCGTTGCCGTGCCCTGTGTACAGCCCATGGACATTTGAACGTAATTGTTCCCACGCTAGGCCACACGAGTAGCACCAGCCGCCTCGCAAAGGCCGACATCAGACGGCGTTCAAGCAACCGTAACGCAGATGCTTGCACCAGCGCAAGCAGCCCCCAGGGGGTCAGCCTCTACGGGCACTGCTATGCCATCGCCGCCTGCACATTTTACGTCCTCCTCGTTCGACCCCACCCCTGCCCAGTCACCTCGAGCAAACCCAATCCACCCGTCTCCAGCAGCAAGCAACGATGAAGCCGCCGGGCTGTCCCGGGGAATGCCTCCGCCCCTGCGCAAGTGCACGCATCCCGGCTGTCAAGGCTATGGCCATGTGAACAAGCGCAGCGCAACACACGTTTTTCTCAAAGATTGTCCCTTGGCCAATGGCGAAGCGACTGCGCGCGAAGCCACGGTTTGTGATGCGCAAACGCATGCCCAAACACCTCTGATCTGTGGTCCGGCTCGCTAGAGAAGCTCATGTGGGACCTCTGCTGATTGAGCACGATAGGCCTGGCCCTTTCAACCGGGCATGAGCGTTGAGATCCGTCTCGGCCGCAGCTGGTAAGGGACAGGATTGCCGACAACAAAAAAAAGCCAGCTGATTGCTCAAGCAATTTCAGCACCATCCCCTCGCTGCAGCGCAGCTTGCTCATTCAGCCTCTTCTGCTCGTATAACTGGTATGCTTGTATCGCTTGAACCATGGGCACTTGTTAGGCAACCTGCCAAGGTAATTAGTCAGCAGAGTGAGGACGTTGTACGTGTTGACTATTCTGGAGATCAGATTCTGACCAAGGCCTCCAGTCTACGGCCCGTTCAACAAAAGCCTCGCCGACGTCGAAATACTGCGGTATGATATGTTTTTAAAGGAATTGGAGTTTTTTTTTCTGTTTTCCCATGCACACCACCGTATTGAGTGCGCGCCTGCCCCTAACGTGTCTGTGTGTTTATGAAGCAGGCAGCTTCGAGCCGGCGTGGCACCACGTTTACACCATCAGACAATTCCAATCGTCCTTGTATGTCGAGAGCTTGTTTCATGCGCACATATCCCTCGCTCAGCGAGCCGATAGCTGACGTAACCTGCCTGACTTCTTATGGCGTTGGTATTCCATTGGGCGTATCGCTTTGTGCCTGTTGCAGATAAATGCAGCTACCCTGGCTGCACTATGGCATACAAAGGACCCTCGGGACTCTTCTACCACGTGCGCTCAATCCACCCCGACTGGCGGCAGGCGGAGAAGCCGGCCGAAGACGAATACGTGGCTAAGTTTGGTAGCAGCACGTGGGTCGCTCGTGAGGGCCAACCGTGGCCGCAGCATGCCACGGTGACCCCCTCATCAGCCTCCTCGACTCCCTCAACCGTACCGCCACCGACGGCGCCCTCCTCCTCGGTCGCCTCAACCGCTCTCCCCCAACCTATGACGCCTCCCTCCACTGCCGTTGTCACTGATCCGCATCCTGCTGGCCCGGCCCATCAGCCCTTATCGACCACGCCCGACGCACCGCTCGACACACAAAACCCTTGATGTCCATAAAATTGCCACTGGCAGTCACCCGAGACCTTTCCCGGCGCTCGATCTTGTCCCTGTATCGGGGCGGGGTGGGGGGAATGGTCACCCGCATTCGGATCATATGACGCCATATTTCGTGAAATCGAACCAAGCTGCAGAGGCAATTTACTTCCTACAAACATCTTCTTGCCATTTGTTCCGCCTCAGCAGGCATCGACTGCCCCCGCTCGCCCTCTCCCGGGCTTCGATGCAAAATTCTCCCTCCCATCCATCTGAATGTCCCTTCATCGAACTTTGTGCCTCCTTTTTCCTTTTTTAAAAATTTTTTTGATCTCTCTCTCTCTCTCTCTTTAACTCTCTGTGGTAGTTGTGCTTTTCCTTTCTTTCTCTCTCTCTCTCTGTTTCTCTCTTCATCATCATCTCTCCCTAATTCATCTCTCTCTCTCTCTCTCTCTCTCTCTCACTCTCTCTCTTTTAGTTGGCTTCTGCTTGAGTTGCTTGAGAGAGAGGAGCCGTGTTGTTGTGTGTGATCTGGGGGTCTCCGACCTGCGCCCTCGAGTTGGGCCACGCGTATAAGAGCAGGCGTAGGCCCTGCTCGTTTTGCTTTGGCGCCGAAGAAATCCATGCACCTCTGTGCCCTAGACTGATCGCCAACATGGCCGCCCTTGAAGAGCTGCCCGCATGGAAGGTGAGCGTTGACGCCGACTGATGCGTATCTCGATGAGCCCAAGAAAGCATCGAAGTCACATATGCAACATGTACCTCATTCCGCTGATCGTGGCAAACGCAAATGCAGACAACCATCCGCCAGCGCCTCATCGCGCGCGACCAGAGACTCCAAACCTTGGCTGCCTTCATCCGCAATGGTAGCCGTTTGCGCCTGGCCGCAACCCGCTCCTCCAAAGCGCACCCAGAGAGAGCTTGCTCTCAATATGTATGATCGATGCTGCTGTCGAATAGAAATGCGGCTGCGCGAACAGTGCCGCACGCTGCGTAGCGATGCCGAAAAGGCTCGTCGTGAAGTTGTAGAGGTGCAAGAAGTAGGTGGTGATTCCCCCTCCCCTGTCCACGGATCACGGACGACAGTAGGCTCGCTCCTGTATTGCAACAAGCCATGCTTGTCTGATTTGAGTTTGATCCGACTTTGCCGCGCCATTGCTCCCCAGCGGTTTGCCGAAATGCGCCGCCAACAGTCGACACTTGGCGCAACTACCAATGGAACAGAATCGCATCGGCGCGATAGTAGTACCAAGGTCTTGTCCAATGATCGCTTGCTTGCGGATCCGGACAACGGCTTCTGACCAACCGTGTATGCCGCCCATTTGCTATTTGTAGCACGTCTCGCGTCTTGAGAATGAAGTCAATGACCTCAACGCACAACTTGTCAAACTTTATCAAGAGCGGAGTGAGGTGCGAGGCTCTTAAGCGCGCACGCTTGGCTGTGGCACGAATCGCGCTCGTAAAAAATTTCACCCGTCGCATGCGCCTGTAAATGTGCGCAGGCTTCGAATCGCGAGAATGAAGCCCTACGCCATGCCCAACGCCTGGCCGAACAGGTCAAGGATTTGCAGGAACAGCTCGAAATGGTTGAAGCGCAGCGTGATGAGCGCGCTGATGCCGTGAGAAAGCTTCAACAAGAGATCAAGCAGGAGGTGCGATTACGTTTGTTCCCGCATGGACATGAAAAAAGTTCCTGTCAAAGATTGGCTGCCTTTTTGTGCCCTTATAAAGCGTTGACTGTGCCAATGCATTCATGAACCTCTGTGTAGCGCATCAAGTCACAAACACTTCACGACGAGCTGGTGGCTCTCTCGGTAAGCTGCACACTTGCTGCACCCAGCTTGGGAGACCTTCCACAGTAACTTGGCTATTTGTCTGGTGCTTGCTTGTGCTGTAGATGGAATTCGCGGCGGCCGCGAACAAAGACGAAGAAGAGGCAAAGAAGTACCAGGCCGCTGTCCGCGAGCGTGACGAGCTGGTTTGTAATTCAAGCCCTTAACACCCGCTCTTGATTGATGTGTGGCCGCCCTGAAGCTATCCGCCCACAGCATTGAGCAGTCAGTTCACGATGATGTTTTATTTGGGCCCGCTTACTCTGTTGCACAGCTGGCCCGTGTCATGGAAATCAAACAGCAGCAAGTCAATCTTCAAAATGAGCTCAATGAAGCCCTTCAGCGGTTCGTCGGCCACCTTTGCAACCTGCTTGTGCACCTTTGGATCAAACCGAGATTTAAACGTTTGTTTCTTTCTCTTGCTCCTTGTATAGAGAGCGTCAAGCGCGCATTGCCATGGATATCCAGGAAGCTGCTCGAGAGATGCCCACCATTGACGAATTTGCTTCGACATCAACGCCGTTTCTCAAAACAGGCATCCCGAGCCGGGCTGCTCATCGCTTGGTGAGTAGGCCAGGCGCATGTTCTTGCCAAAATTTGATCTTGATTTTGGCCAAATCAAACTTGCTGCGGTTGTGTTAATGCACGACTGGTTTGCAACGGCTTTTTAAAGTTGTTTGAAAAAGCAGCTGGTATGCCACCTGACTCGTGTGTTGCCGTTGCCCATGTCAGGATGCTCACACGAGCGAGGTCCACTGTGCTGCTTGGCATCCAAGTTCGGGCTCGTTTGCCACTGGTGGGGCTGACAAACTGGTTCGAATTTGGACCAAAACTGGTGAGCTCAGCAATGTGAACCTTGAACTGTAGACTGCTGTCCCTGCGCCCATGTTATTCTCTGTATTTGATGGCCTTCTCTTGCCTCGTGTCAGGCAACTGCATCAGCACGCTGACGGGACATAGTGGAACCGTCATTGATTTGGACTACAGCCTGTCTGGCGAGCACGTGAGTGCCGTTGACGCTGGTTGCAGCTCTCGTGTTGCCAACCTGATCATCTACCCTCCTTATCGACTCATCGCTGTGCCTTTGCTCAACTTGACTCCCCTCCCGTTTCTCTGTTGCTTGGTTTGGTGTTTTGTTTTGTACTTTTGGACGCGTCTTGATATGCGGAAACTGGTGACAGCTGGTGACAGGTTCAAATGATAAGAGTCTGATGGTGTGGCAGTTATCAACCGGCCGCAGCCTGGTGAGCAATTCGCGTGCGCTGCTTCCACATGGCATCCTTACTTTAAGCATATCTTCACTTGCCCTATGCTTCATCATGGTCGTGCACCTAATACCCCACAGCACAAGCTGACCGGACACAGCGACAAAGTATATGCCGCGCGCTACCTAGACTCGACGCATGTCGTAAGCAGTAGCCAGGACCGCACCATCAAGGTCGGTACCTGATCCGTCGACTGCGATCTATGGGACGTTTTAGGGGGCATGCCAGCTTTGCTTACCATGACTGGCGTGCTTTCCCTTAGGTCTGGAACACGGTGCGCGGGATGTCAGAAACGACGTACATGGTGGCCTCGACGGCTCTGCATGTGGCTTGCCACGAGGCCTCGCGCTTCCTAACTGTTCATTTTGACCGCAAACTGCGGGAGTGGGACACTCGCGTGCGAAGCAAAAAGCCTCAACGTGAGGTGGCCATAGGGCATGAAGACCCCGTTCACTCGCTCACGCTCTCGCCCGACCGGTGCGTGCATGGGCCTGTTGTGCTCTGCTTGTGCGCTGCTTTTTGGTGAATGTGCCTGTGTTGCTGCGCGGGGAGTGGTGTGCTGATCAACAACCCTTGCGGGTGTTTGTGTAGGAGCAAGGCCTTGGCAGTGGGCAAGGATGGAGGCATTACCATGCTTGACCTCTACAGTCTTGAAGTGGTGAAGAAGTTTGGCCCTCTGGAGGATCGCGGCAGCAGTGGCCCTGTGGCGATGAGGTACAGGCGGGGCTACCATCTCGTCACGGCGCATGTTCTACTTCGAGCTCTTCGGCTGGTTCAGCACGTCTCATGGTGCGCTTGTTGTAGCGCGCTCGGCGATCATATTGCACAGGGCACTATGCAAGGTCATGTACATCTTTGGAACGTGCGCTCCAACAGCCTCGAGTCGACACTGCGCGACAACGCCCACTCGTGCGTGCATCTTGCCATTCCCTCCCATGCTCACCTGCCGACACCGAACGGCGTCCTTGCGGCCAAGTGTTCAAATGGCTCATGCATCTGTGTTGCATTGCAGGGGCCCTGCGATGGCTTGCGCTTGGAGCCCGGATGGTGAGGCTCTGGTTTCGGTCGGCCGTGACGGCAAGGCAATCGTTTGGGCGGACGGTTGAGATGCTATGTTTGCGACTTTCCCGTGGCGCCCCTCCTGTGTAATAAACTTGAATTGATGAGATACAACACTGGTACTGTCACAATAACAGCCCACCTGTATGGCCTGCGTGTGGTCGTTGACACTCGGTCCACGGCCAGGCATGCTCCGTGTGGGCCACAACAACCGTGTTCTTTACTTAAAGAGGGGCGTACCTGCAAGCCCCAGTTCGGTCAGTGGTACTGTACTGTCAATGTTTCAATAAAGGAGTGTTGGCCCAAAGAAACACGAGAACACACGCGGGACACTCTCGGTCACCGACCAAGAAGCAACGAGCACCACTGCGCACATGCACACATAAGCGCCCTTGAGCTGACGCACGACCAGAGGCTCGTGTCATGACGCCAGATGTTTATAAGAAAAAAAAAAAAAAAACCACAGGAAAAAAATAGTGAGAGAAATTAAAGCAAAATTAGCGATTAATTACCCAGAAATGACATCCGTTGTTCGACGTTCTCATTTTTATTTGAAGAAGCGATAGCTCACAGACTGCGCAAGATGGCAGCCAGCTGGGCCGAAGCAGCGCAGGGGAGTGCGTCTCCGACACCGCAGGATGAAATGGCTCCGCGCCCTGCACTGTGGCTGCCCAACAGTCGGGTTAAAGAGTTGGAGGCACGCTTGGCTCGACAGAACGGTGTCCCACAAACTGCAGAGGAATATCTGGTTTCTGTTCGGTAATGACCCTGAGCGCCCCCAGCCAACGCCAGACGGGGTGTGACTACATCGTTGATCAACGGCTCACACGATCCGTACTCGCGTGTTGCAGGCTGCAAGCAGCGGCCATGGACAATGTCTTTGTGGCACCCGACCCGGTGGTTGTTGCGAGTACCACATGCCACGATGGCGCCAGCACCCCGACGTCCAGCGAGCCTGCAGAGCATAGCGCTCAGCTCCCGCGTCGGAGGCAACCGGCTCGGCGCTGGCAAGCTCGGGTAACAGCCGATTTCTTTGCTGCTAGCCGGGTATGTCATCAGACTGAGTCATGTTGCTTGACGTGCTGGTTACACGAGTGGCACCCTGTTTATCACTCACATCAACGGCGTTCAGCGTGCTGCAGAGCTGCGAGCAGCGTTCGAAAGCGCAGGGACTCCGACGACCGTATCATGGGTAAGTGGAGGCTCGACATGTACCAATAGGGGATGAGCGGCGATGATACTGTACTCGGACTGCTCATGTTTGACATTGCAACGCCTTGCTCCGTGCACTCAGCCCAAGCCCAACAACCACGAGGCATGGCGTCGCAAGTGTGAGGGAGTGACCAAATCTACCGCGCCAAAGTCGGGACCTGCAATGTCAGCGGACGGCACAGCAGGGCGGGTAGATGGTGCTGCCAGCGAGTCGTGTGAACCCGCTGCCAAGCGTGGTAAGCGGGAGGAAACACCCGATCCGGGTCAGTCCTCATGGAAATGCAGCCACGCGCCCGTGGGCATCCAGCTCGAGCCGCCCAAAGCACTCATGCGCGTCGCTGATGTGCTCCCTTCATCTTCAACTTAGAGGGCAACCCAGGGGTGGAAGCAACGCCTCATCTCGAGGCTGCGACGCCAGATATCAAACAGAGCTTTCCTATTCCCCGGCTTAAGGAGCTAGCCCACTACCCCCAGCCCGTGGTCGGACAGCTGTTTCATCACTTGATCGGGTGGCTGCCACCGGCGTCAGTGCCAGCGTGGACCTCCACTTGGCTTTACGCAGTGTTGACTCTCTTTGAGCGTGACTTGATGAATGCCACTTGTATGGCGTCGACGCGTCGTCTCTATCGGCGACTTGACAACATCCTGAAGGAGGAGGTGTGTGTGTGTGTGTGTGTTTGCGTTCTCGCTTCCAGCCATGCATTGGGCCCTATGCCACATGCACAAGGAGGGGTAGACCTGCGCAGGCTGACGTGCATTTGCTGCTGTGTGTTTCCTCGTGTCATTCACAGAGCTGCCCTCGCCTTGACCGGCAACGGGCCCTAGTCCTACAATGCATCGTTGGTTGTTGCTTTGGTCAGGCTGATCTGTGGGAGCAGACGCGGCGACGTTGGCCCGCCTCACTCGAGCCACTGGCTCGTCCTGCACCAGATGCAACTGTGGAGACCCTGGCAGTTGTGCCTCCCGATGAAGCGGACCAGGGTTTCATCGTTGTGGGCGGTGGAGAAGTCTCGGCGACTTGATGATGCTTTCTCCAGGCTTGAGTTGTCAGCTTCTTCGCGAGCGAGCGAGGAGCAATGATTGAAGTCGAGGCCACAGTGTGGCGCTTTTTTTTTTTTTTTGTTAATTTCACCATGCTCGTAATCGAAAGCAATCAGTGTGGTGTTTGGACACGCGCGTGTGCGTGGCAGTCGGTAAGGATAAGAAACAAGGAAGGGGAGGGGGTAGGAAAAAAAAAAAGAAAGAAAAGATGGGTGGCTTTACATGGACTTTTTCCGCTGATCAAGACTGAACCCTCCTGGGCCCAAGATGGTGATCATGAGCAAGCCACCCATGACGGACACTGTCTGAAAGAAATCGTAACTAATACAAACACCATTCAAGAAGGAGCAGGCGGCAGTGAGAGAGCGAGCTGGCGGACCGAAGTGCAGAAAGAAACATGGGCAGGAGCGGCAGGAGCGTACATCTTGAAATCAAAAGTGTGGCTGCCTACGCGATAGCTCCAGAAATTATTCAGGATCATGTTTTCAACAGCCAACAGGAAGACCAGGGCGGTGGCAGCCAACTTGGTTTCAAACCCAATGTACACCATGATCAGCAGGGCTACACGAGACGGAAAGTCAATCAAAGATGAGTTGAGGGCAGATCCGGGGGTGGGAGGGAGCGGGAGGGGCGCAAAAAGGGATGATTCTTACCAACGGCGATGAGCTCAAGGAAGATACGCAGCCATGAGTCAAATTTGATCAGGGGCACAAACATCATGCCAATCAAGACACGACCCGCGAGCTAGAGGTAGATACGAGAGGGCACTTGGGCAAAGTGAACCAGGCTCAAGGGTGGCAGACGTTCAGGTATAAGCTAGGGTTGGGATGAGCGGTGAGCGTTTTGCCATATGTACCTGCAAGACGTTACTCTGACGTTCCTCCTTGGTTTCCATGCCGGGCAAAAGGGCGAAGACACGCTTGGCCTCGGAGCTGCCCTCGGCCAAAAGAAAAAGAAGACCACCCGTCACGGACACGCTCCTATGACACGAAATCCAGCCCATAGTGCAGCGACATGAGCATGGCCATGGTACAGGCGTGGCGCGCACGGGTGTCAAGCTACCTCACCGGACCAGGAACCGGAAATCCCACAAAACCTGGTACATGATCATCTACACCGGGACAAGTGTGAGTCTATCGGTCGGGGTTGGGGTTTGATATGGAGGGCCATGGCACACTGACCTGCAGAATCACGACTCCAAAGAGGCAACCGACGGCAATGTTGACTTTCTGACGCATCAGGATCATGGCCGCAGGACCCAACTGCAGTCATGCATAGCAGGCCATGGGGATGAGGGCGATCGCGTGGTGAGAGCGAGTTGCAAGACCACGAAAACGCATCGGTGCTCGGGCGGGCTCGTGGACTAACCTGGAGAACAAGGTTGATGATGATGAGCGAATATGCGATAAAGCCACCACAATTCCAGGAGTTGCGCACGTAGGTTGCTTGGTCGTTAAACTAGATCAGAGAGGGGAAGCAAGGACCGCCATGAGCAATGGACAACTGATACAACATCAAGAACCTGCTGCACCCTTCCCCCCGCAAAATGTGCGCCCATAGCATAACACAAAAAAGTGAGAGGGAGGAGCGGTGAGATGCGTGGGTGCTCAGACCTGGAGCAGCATGCGAAAGCCATCATCGATAAAGGTGGCGAGCAGCATGACACGTGCGACGGGCTTGAGGGTCTCGCCATACTGGCAGCCATGAATTTTGCAAAGAGCGTATTACGAAAAAAAAAGGTCAAAAGGCGAACGGGCTTTCATGGGCAGCATTGCTCGCCGTGCACGTGGAAAGCGAGGGGCGGGACGGCAAAGGCCGCTACTTTTGGAGGCGCGAGACGAGTCAACGAGTGAATTCAAAAGCTTGTTCCGATCGCGCTTGACCGCATGGCGCCTCTCCATAAATGCACGTCCACGAAACCCCACCTTCCCACACACTGATAGACAGATGCAGAAGGAGCAGAAGCAGAGAGAGAGAGACNGAGAGCGCGCGCGCGCGCGCTCCCACTGCCACTGCCATTTCTCGTACCTTCAACCGCGAGAAATCGCAAAACGAGAGAGAGAGAGAGAGAGAGAGAGAGAGAGAGAGAGAGAGAGAGAGAGAGAGAGAGAGAGAGAGAGAGAGAGAGAGAGAGAGAGAGAGAGAGAGAGAGAGATGTGCAACGTCAACGTTGAACGAAAGCACAGCACGTGAAACGAGTGACCATATCAAGTTAGTCACTCAAAGGTCGAAATCAGTGAGAGTGACTTCATTGTCAGCCGTTTTGTGCAGCTTGCCCTCTTGTTGATAGAGAGTTGAGTGGGAGTGAGGCACGGAGCTCGGCCATTCGCTTGCTTTTTGCTGATGTTTCAGAGGTTGGTATCAATGTCAGCCCCACAGCGTGTGTGCATGCGTCACGCGCAATGGCAGCGCCGCCGGCGGCGGCGGCGGGAGAGACAGACGGAGAGGCACGGGCAGGGGGGGGGGTGCGATCAGAGGAGAGAATCAGCGGAGGGGGGGGGGGTAGAGGGAGAGAAGGAGAGAGGGTTCGAGCGCCATATGTGGAGAAAATGGACTGAAAATGGCAATGCGTTCGCGTTGTTTGTCGCCTTGAGGGCTCACGGACGGGCGACATGTGCGTGCATAGGTCTTGGCAAAGTGTGCGGATAGCCACATGTTCTTGAGCTCGGCCCTGCTTATCCGCCCTGCATCCCGCACCTGGTGTCGGCTGTCCTTGCAATTGGCGGCAGTGCAGCGCCACCGTACGGCTGGCTACCGCGACACTCGACTGAGCCTTCCTTCCTGTTGGCCTCACGGCATCACCACCCGGACCATGGCTCTTTTTGGCATGCAAGCCCTGCAGGATCGCCTGAGTGAGGTGGGTACGCACCTGCATACTTTAGCCATTGAAATGACTTGCCTCTCTCGACCTGACCCCGCACTGGGCACTCGCGTCCTCACTTTTAGCTGTTCAACGGCGGCCAAGATGGCGAGGCCGACGCGAGCCCTTCGCTCCTGTCCGACATTACGATTCATGCAGCCATTGAATACATCAATAAACATCAATGTATGGTGTGAAGCTCGCCTGCCTTGTGATCGAAGCAACATGGCTCAGCCCAGTACCAGACCCACCGTGCTTATGCTACCCTTACGCGATGCAACCCTCACTCACCGTCTACCGTTTCCCTGACACCACACACAGGCAAAAACGTTGTCACTATGGCCGGCGCCGGCATCTCGACTTCAGCCGGCATTCCCGATTTTCGGTCTCCAGGCACAGGCCTCTACGACAACCTGCAAAAATACGATCTGCCATATCCAGAGGCCATCTTTACTTTGGATTACCTGCGCTCCAAGCCCGAGGCCTTTTTCACCTTGGCCAAAGAGCTCTATCCTGGCAACTTTGACCCGACCCCCTGCCACTACTTTATCAAGCTGCTGCAGGACAAAGGCGTCCTCTTACGGCACTACACCCAGGTTGGGACCATGTCCTTGCGATGATGTTGGGCCTCCCTTATCTTCTCAATGACCATGTCCATCCTTGCGCGACCGCGTCGGGATCCCCTCGCCACGTAGAACATTGATACCTTGGAACGGGCTGCGGGCGTCCGTGATGACTTGCTCGTGGAAGCGCATGGCTCTTTTGCCCAGGTACGTACACTTGAAACTTGCTGCGCCGCACATGGAGCTCATTTCGCACATGGAGCTCATGACGCACCTGCTTTATCGCCTTCTTTTTGGGTACGGGATCTTCGTCCCGGGCATTTAGGCGGCGTGCATCGACTGCAGTCACCGTCATGACACAGAATGGGTCAAATCACAAATTGACAAGGATGCCGTGCCACGCTGTGAAAGCTGTGGGGGCATTGTCAAGCCCTCCATCGTTTTTTTTGGCGAGGTGTGCATGGCCTCTTCCTGATACGCTCTCCAATTTGCTAGTCCTGCAAATATCTCATTGCCGCTTGACTCGGTGTCCTGTGCAGGATCTACCTCGCCGATTTGGTCAGCTTGTGAGCGAGGATTTCGAAAAGTGCGATCTTTTGATCGTGCTCGGTACTTCGCTCACTGTTCATCCCTTTGCCGGCTTGGCGACCATGCCCAAGCCCGAGGTACCACGACTCCTCATCAATCGCGACAGTGTTGGCGAGCGTGACATCCTCAATCCCGATGGCTTTGACTTTATTCGGTGCGTTTGGTATTTCCATCCAATCGTTCTCACCAGACCTGCAGCACTTGGTCAGCGTCTCACCTCATCTGTCACGGCTGCGTTGCCAACAGAACGAATCGAGATGCGCGTTATTTGGGATCTTGCGATGACGGGGTGTGGCATTTGGCTCGCGGCCTAGGGTGGGCCAGTGACTTTGAGGCCCTGCTGCCCGAAAAATGGCGCGAACGGGCACCGCTGCCTCTGGACCCGACCGATCGCTCCTCAGCCGAGGCCAAGGGTGGCGATGACCGCAGCACAGACACCGAATACGAAAGCGAGGCCGAGGCAGGCGTGAGCAGCAACGGTGGGAGTGACACCGAGGACGACACCGACGCAGCACGGCATCGCCAAGACGTGATCAATGCCGTGGCCCATGTTGAGGCCACAGTCATGGCGTCTGAGCATGAAGCCCAGCCTGCCAAGGACTAGGCTTGATTTGCGAGGACGGCATCTTACATGTTTAAAAACGCCATCAAGGCTTGCACATGGCAAGATTCACTTGCCGATGGGACATATCAATTCTCGTGTGTTAGGTGTTAGGCGGTGTGAGAATTAACACCATGCGAAATTCCATCGATCTCAAGGGTTCAAATCAGTGTTTGGCAAATCGTTCAGTGTCAATTGCTTGCGCCGGCGTCATCTCACATTCCTGTACGCGGCGAGCACAAAGCGGGGTAGAAAAGGCAGAGAAGCACGGAGAGAAGCTGCGAAGAGAGCAACGACGAAGGCATCGAGGAGAGCGCAAAGCAAAGAAAAAAAATATACACAGTAGCAACAGCGGCCGCAGGTGCAACTATCTTGTGAGCGATTAAATGCATAAGCCTCCTTCACGTCTGGGCAAGGCAAGAAATGGCAGTTCAAAAAACCAAACAAAACACAACAACGGCCGTACATAAAGGTGTGCAAACCACAACAAGAGGGCACGGGAACACGAGACCGGGGGATGGATTGGTAAGACCAAAGACAACTAGATGCCAGGCACAACCATGGTGCTGGCCACGTCTGAGCTGCCCACCACCTAAGTCAAAAACGAATCAGGTATTGTCAGCCTCGAACACGGCACTCTCTGGCAAGGTTGCATGGGGTAAGCGTGGCAGACGTACGGCGCAAAACTCATCAAAGGACACCTTGCCATCACCGTCCTTATCGGCGTAGATGATAGTCTTGTCGACAATCTGCGCCCAGAACAAGTGTCGTGCACTGAGAATTCCACAGAAAGGTGCACAACACGTGTCGACACTCGAGCCTACCTGTTGAAGCTGATCATCCTTGAGGTTGGTGCCCACCATCAGCTTCAGGACGTAGAAGAGCTCGCCATTGGAGATGAAACCATCTTTGTCGACGTCATAAATCTTGAAAGCAACTGTCATGGTGGCACAAGCCGGATCAGGTGGCTGTCGAAGCAAACCAGGGCTCTAAAGCGTGATGGGTTGGTTGGGCATAAAAGACGCCAGGCAAAGCTTACACTGCAGCTTCTGATCCCGATCTCCGTCCGTGGTGAAGAGAGAGATGCCCTTGATAAACTCTGCGATACGCACGACGGGTGATGGACAGACGGCCGTGAGCAAATTTCGGTCAAGGCGAGAGGAGCAGCAGGGCACTTGTGTTGGACATGATGCTTTTAGCACCTTCAAAGTCAATCTCGCCATCGCCATTGTCATCAAATATCGCAATGACACGCTCGACCAGCGGGTTTTGCTGAAGGGCGGTCACTTCCATGAACTCTGCCACGGAGAGCGTGCCGTTGCCATCCCTAACAGTACGTGGCGAGTGTCAGAATCATCTCGAGGTCACCACATTATGAAACCAAGGGCAGGGAGATACGCGCACGGACTTGTCGAGTTTTTTGAAGCGCTTGCCAAGACGCTTGAGTTCATCCTCCGAGACTGGAATAGGTTGGCCCAGAAGGGACGCGAGTCATGAGCGAGGCTTCGGGGCAAGGAAACGAGCAAAGGAGCTGAAGACGGTGGCGTGACAAGACGAACAATTGGTCATGGACTCGAGGTCGTGCAAGTTGGGAACAGAGTTGCTGGCACCCTAAGAAACGTGACAGGCAAGGTACGACGGTCAGCTGTCCAAGCGTATCATCGAGGCGAGTCAAGAGCCAAGGGTGATTGTGCCTGTGCGTGAGTAGGCGGCCAGCTGAATTTGTTCTTTCGTATCGGTTGCTCAACCAGAGAGTTGCATGGGGCAGCGCAGGCGAGTTTCAAAGGGACAAATGCGCCAGTGCACAAAAAGCAAGGCGGTCTGTTGGATTAACGTATCCATCAGACCATCGCCCGATCCTCTTGCAACACGGCGCAGTGGGAGGCTTCTGGCCCACGAGTCAATCAGGCCTCACCACCCCGATTCGACCAATGACGGCGTGTCGTTGGCAACAAGGCAAAGCAACCCCACGATCATCACAACTGTGACCCCCAGCTGACTGACGAACATCCAATGACCAGGACCCAGGCCTGAGCAGCCGTGCCAGATGCTCAGCATATCAAACTCACCATCGCGTTGGTTCTCAGTACGTCGACTGCAACGGTGTTCACACGCGTGCGCTGCCGTTTCTCGACGACGCTCACACAAAACAAAAAAAGAGAGAGAGAGAGAGAGAGAGAGAGAGAGAGAGACACAGAGAGAGAGAGACAGATAGAGAGAGAGAGAGAGAGAGAGAGAGAGAGAGAGAGAGAGAGAAAGAGAGAGAGAGAGAGAGAGCGAGCGAAAAATATAATTATTTTGAAAAGTCTGATTGTAATCACACTTTCACCTGTGAGAGAGAGTGTGTGTGGTTGAGTCGAGTTAACACGATCCCTCTCTCTCTGCGCGAAGATGTGGTTGGTTCTGGTTTAGATCGGTCTCTTAGGGCTTTTCGGTGCTCTGTCTCAGAGTGTATGACAGGCCAGTTTTTCGCTGAGACAAGCTTGAAATAGTGGTGGCTGGTTGTGCGGCTTGCTTACGGTGGCAAGAAAAGCACGAACCAAGACGGATATGAGAAAAAGAAGGGCCAAACACAAATACGGTCGGACACAGGGCACCACGGGGAAAAAAAAAAAATTCAACACAACTACTTGTCCACCCAGTCTGTAATCACGTCGACGAGATGAGCAGCTTCGGGGCGCTCTTCAGGGTCAACCCGAATGCACATGGTGGCCAATTCTTTGAGATGACTGTCGGGTACCAAATGCCAAGCGACCTGAGCGCCTTGAAGCTGCACGTAGTTGACCTGTGACCTAGGTGTCCCTTGGCCGAATGGAGCTCGCGCTTCATTGGCACAGGCGTAGGCCGCACACCCAAGCGCCCAAATGTCCATCTTATGGTTGTAGTTTTGATGCTGGAAAAACTCGGGTGGCCAGTAGGGCTGTGTGACCCATGAGCACAAAAAACAAAAAATAAAAAAGAAAAAAACAAAAGAAACGCCCCGCACATGAGATGAAACAACATGCACCCTCGGTATCAGCTCACGGTGAGAGTGCACGCCTACCTTGGAGCTGATGTTAAACGTCATGTTTTCTGCACAAACTCGCGCCAAGCCTGTACACGCCCATTAATTTCGTCATATTGAGAAAAGCACCAAGCGCAGAAACTAGCAGACGCCAAGATCTCAAGCTTGTCAAGCATGGCCTCCCTCCCATTCAGCAAGCGGCGCTTTGATAAGACAAGGGCGAGCAAGCACGGCGCAGCCCCCGAGACGCACCAAAGTCACCTAGGACCGCGCTGTCCCCAGATTCGTAGTCTGGTAAAAAGATGTTCTGTGACCCATCAAGAGGCAAGCGAGCAGCGCTAAGCATGGGGGCAAAGGACCAGAGTGCGAGATCCCACGACCATCGCAAACAAAACATGCATCCACAGACCTCAATCTTGACATCACGGTGCACAAAGTTGCGGGCATGCATGTAGGCAAGGGCCTTGCAGGCAGCTCGAAGGGCACGGAGCATGAAACCATGGTCGACCTTCTTCTTGTACGTGTCAATATACTATACAACGTCATTCATGAAATAGCACCACGAAAACAGCTTCAACCTGCCGACCCTTCTCCTTGCCCACAGGGCACAGAAAACAGGCAGGCAAGAATACCTCGTATAGATCGCGCCCCGGGTAGAGGCGCATAACAATCACAAGATCATCGCCAGGGCCCGAGTGAAAGGCGTCAAAGATCTGAGTTCCATATCACACGTGTACGAGCAGAGGATTGGGCCGTTAGCTCATGGCAGCATAACCAGACGTTGGTGCTCGGTTGTGGTACGAGGCTTGCTCGGCGCGCTGGGCTGACCTGAGACACGTGAGGACAGTCGCGGAGTTGCCGCATCATGTCGAGTTCTCGTTGGATGGCTTCCTCAGCCTTGTCGCCCGCAGACAGGTTGGATATAACAGTGTGCCAGGGTGCCCACTTGACGGCCAGCACGACGCTTGGATCGTCTCGAAGGTGAGCCCTGTCATGAAGCGATACATGGGTGTAGTGAATTCGAGGCTGTTCACGTCGCCGATGTACATGCGCGAGGCGCAGCTGTGCCAAACTCACTCATAGACCCGGCCATAGGAGCCCTCCAGCAGCAAGCCCCCCACATCATACTTCTCGTCGCAGTCCTCCGTAGCTGCACAAAACAACAAGTGTACGCGCATGAGAGTTCATCAGTCCGCCAGCTCAAATCTCCTTCCTGCATGTTGGCCCACGCCGCAAACTCACCATCGCTGGCCGATGCCACGAACCGTTCCATTGCGATGCGAATTGTACCCCACCCTCACTCCTTATCTATTTCTACTGTTAATGCACCCCTTTGCAACACCACCCGAGCAGCCCCAATGGTGGCGGGCGGGGAAAGGAAGATCTGCCGCTGCCACCGCCGTCGCGTCTGCTTTTAATGAAGACTATATACGCGAACACAGTGACAATAAAATAAACAAGCACGGGAGTCGAAAGCAGTGAATGTTTTAAATTCTTTTTGAAAGGGAAGCAGTCATGAGCCCTTCTCTGTCAGATTGCTCTGTCATTGCCCTCTCTCTGCAGATAAGATCATGTCAAAAGCGTGTCTCTGGTTTAATTGAGCTTATGCCTTCAATTGTGCGATAGAGTTTCGTTCAATCGTTCATCTCTCTGCATTTATCTGCTTCTTGAGCCATTGTCTCTGGTCTACAAGTCAGCCTCGCCGAGGGTCTCTGCAGTGGCCCTCTGGGGCTGCTGAAATTTTTTTTTTTTTTTTTTTTTGGCGGGAGCAGCCGGACCACGACGAGAGGGTGAGTGCAGCAGGTGGCGGCAGGATTTGGGCTAGCAGGCTGCATGAATGGGGTTTGAAGTTGACGTGACACAGGGCAAGAGACTCGGTAGCGCAGGTGGGAAGGGTAACACGGATCTTCATCGTGGCTGACTGGATCATGTTTGGCGCGCGCTCGCGCGCTCGCGCGCTCACACACACGCAGAGGCGCGCACCCGTATAGGGGTGAGCGAGCCACGGACTTGTCGCTCGGGAAACAATTAAAATGGCATCCCGTACGGCAGCTGACTGGTCAAAGGAGGAGGTATGCATCATCTCCTGCCAGCTCGGCTCGTGTAGGGGTGCAGGATCATGTCAAGCGCTGTTTGACTCAACGCCGGTTGGGGAAAATTCCGCCTTGCCTCGCTTGACGCTGGTTTTAGGTGGCCCTCTGGCTGTGCCAGCTTCGCCTTGATGACCACACAGCCGCTTTTCGTGCTCGAAACGTGGACGGGTCCCAGCTGCTTGATCTCAAAGAGCACGAGCTGGTGCAATTGGTGGGTGGGCCCCTTCATCCGCATCCCCCCCCCCACCCTACTGCCTCGGGGGGTTTTTAACGCCGCTTGACCCAGGATGCTATTTTCTCAATCACCTGACCCGACCATTTGCTTAGCGACCAGCCCAGCCAAAGCAACGGGCAGTCATGAGCCCGAAGATCAGAAAGACCGCGTTGAGGAACTACAGGTGCGTGTGAAGCTTCACTCAGAGAGCGACAGCGTGCACACAAACACGTTAGCCCACCGACTCGCCTTGCCCCGGCTCTCGGCCCTCATTGCCTGCCTGCGCCCGTGGCCATGTCTTGCTAGGGCATCTTTCCCAACCTGCCCGTGGAAAGCATCGAGCATTGCCTTGACGTTGCAAACGACTCGGAGAGCGTAATCAACATGCTGATCGCCATGCAGTTTGACCTTACGCGTGTGGAACAGCGTGGTAGCGCTTCGGGGTCCGCCCTCGCGAGCAGCACCGAGGAAGCCCACGCCCAGCGAAAAGCTTCAAGTGCGCTGGTTTTGCCACGAAACACCCTGCCCATGTGGTCAAGCAAGCTCATGCTCTTTCGTCTCGCGATCACAACTCCATGTCTTGCCCACCTCTGTAGGCCCCGGCAAATTGGTGGAGGGTGCCTCAACCACAGAGAGCGTGGTAGATGATGACGAAGATGACGACCACTGGCACAGCACGGTGTGTGCCTTTCGTTCTGGGCAGGCATTGGGTGCAACACTTTATGGCACAACCGCTTCAGTTGACTTAACACCATGTCGTTTGCTTCATGTGGCTGGAATACAGCCGCACTTGAGCCAAGGACCATCCCGTTCAGCCTCCATCATCAAGCATGTAGCCAGTGCCTACAGTGTCGAAACAGACAAGGTGGGTTATCACGCTTCCATGCTTGCCACGATGAGCACCTTGCATCCAGCTCACAGTAGCGACTCGATAGCTCGCGGCCCTGGAAGACCTCTTCCCAGAGGTCGACGTGGACCTGATCGGCTATGCCCTTCACCTGGCCCACGGTCAGTAGAAGACCAAGGCTTGACTTGTTGTCCTCGTGCCTGTGTTGCCAAATGCGCGTGGTCACACGAGCCTTGCCACCACGACGCAACCTCCCGTTGGTTTCCCACACAGGTGACGTGGACGACGCCTACGAGCAGCTGAGCACACTCACCAATCCAGTTGATATGATTCGTGCGCGCTCTGAAACGTTGCGCCGTCCCACCTTGTACGCTTCAGCAATCCCTGCTACTTTGATCATGCACCCAAGCTGACACACTATGGGGCCCTTCATGCTCATTTTCACCCCATTCCATCAACGATCGCCTTGCGGATGGTAGGATGCTGTCTGATGGCGATACCTTGAATAAGGCGCTCCGCCGACAGTCTCTGGGCACGACAGAGCAGACTTACATGACCGTTACCCGGTCTGGGTTTGATGACGGCGATCTTTACGAGGCCTCGACCCCGCGCCTCAGCAAGCCCCGCCAGTACGCGTGTGCACCGGCCAACACCAAATGCACCCTCGTCGTCTTGCGCACCACACACTCACTTGAATGCTCACTGGCCTTGGTCTTGTTTCAGCACGCTGGCCGGCTCGTTTCGCTCCGAATCGGCCGCAGAGGAGAGCGAGGCAGACGACAACGAATGGGCTTTGCTCGCAGAAGGTCGCCTGGTATGGCTGACCAAGCTTGCATCGCGTGGAACTGTAGGCGATAGGTTTGTTGACCCCTCCAACTGTTGTTTGCACCTATAGGCGCTGACCATGCAAGACATGCCTGACATGGCGTCAGATACTGACGATGATGAGCGTGGCGCTCCCACACCTGATGAGGAGGGCTGGCGCAACATACGTGCTTCAACGTTGCGGCGTGTGTCAAGCGCCTTTCCCGATATGGACTTTGACTCTATCAAGGTCGTATTGGACGAGCACGAGGACGAGCCAAACGAGTTCCAGACAGGACTCATGCGAGCGCTCGAGTTTGATGCCGACTATGCAACGCGAAACTCAGGCCCCGCTTCGCTGCTTGCTACCCCCGAGGTCCCCCGCGAGAGCCGGAGGGCGTCGTCTTCAGGCTCGCTCAGTCTACGCCGAGCGTCCACCCTACTTGGGGTGCAGAACGTGCGTCTTTTCGTGCCTTGCACACAGTGATCCTTGTGAAGCACGGCCGGCGGGGTGCTCGCTCACTTCATGCCCCGTTTTCAACGTTAGGATATCTTTATCAACGATAAGCGTTGGATCAATCGCCCCGATGTCCGCGCCAGCGGCTTTGTTGAAAAGCTGAGCAAGACAGAGATCAAACGTCAAGAAGTGCGTTGGTGTCGCCACAAGAGCATTTTTGTTCAAGATTCCCGTAACTTTTGGGCCACATGGGTACTTTTATGCCATCTGATGCCGGAATGTTTGATTTTGGCTGCAACTATGCTATGTGTAGGCCATGCAAGAAGTGATGACGTCCGAAGAGGCCTATCTCGAAGATGTCAAAGCTCTGCTTGACCTGTTTGTACGCCCCTTACATGACTACATTGGTACCTCAAAGGTCGCGCCAGAGCCGGTTGGCCGTTTGAAAACATTTGTCCGAACGGGCAGTACGCGCGCACGCAAGCAGTCAGACAGCAAGCATTCGATCGTTGGCGCGATTCCGCCTCGTACCTTGCATTCCATGACCAACTCGGTGACCGCCCTTGTCGAACAGGCCACCAAGTTCCAACATGTCAGTCTTCACGCCCTCAACCGCTATTGAATTGTCGGCACCATTCAACTCTGGAAAGACCCCCCTTCCCAAAAAAAAGACGAAGAATGAGCAAACAAGAGCAAGAGTCATTTGGGCGCACAAAGCCTCACCCTTTTATTCCTATATGCGTGGTCCTCCTGCTGGCTTGGTGTGCTTGGCAACTCTCAACTTCGTAGGCATTGCAGAAGCGCCTGTCTGAAATCCCAACGCCTTCGATCGCGGACATTTTCGTAAAAGTCAGCACTCGGTTCAAACGGGTGTTTGCCAACTACTGCACGACCTGCTTCCGCCTTCAGGTCTGGTAATTTGCTTTGCGAACGGTATCAACGTGTCGCCCTGTCCGACCACGAGCATTTGACTGTTTTCCTGGCTATATTGTGGGGAATGGTGATTGCAGCGTTTGCTCGAAACGCACGGAGACGCCCTCAAGGGTCTGCTCAACAAGGCCAGTGCGGCACCACAGGCGCGAAACCTGCCCATTGGTGCTTTTGTGCTGGCACCCATTCAACGACTAGCACGGTATGGGCACTCCCGTTTGGCATGCGGTGTTTTGACTCACCGAATGCTTCATCCCCTTTTGATCACTCTCATGGGCTTTGTTTTGCATGCTCAGATATCCCTTGCTGATCAAGGCGGTCCGTGACCGCACGGACACGGGCAACCCTGATTATGACGTGTTAGACCAGGTGGGAGTGTGGGATTGGCTTTTTGTTTGGGCAGCGCTTGCGGCTTTGATGTTGAAAGAGCTGCTCAACTTGTGCGTACTGGCTCCTCACGGGGGGATGGGGGCACTGCATAGGCTTACGAGCAATTGACCGCTTGCGTCAAACACTGCAATAACCGACTCGAGGTTTTGGATCAGTATCACGAGCTGAGCAAGTTGGAGCGTGTGCTTGATTACGGTCGTTTGGAAACCTTCATCCGGCTGCCAGCTGGGTAAGTCTGTGACGTGAACTTGAAGGCCTTGATGCATGTCTGTTTTTGGAAAAGCGCGCAGCGTGTACAGATGAATGCATCGGTCACGTGCTCATGACTTGCATTCATGATAGACATCGATGCTTGCAAAAGCGTGGGCCAGTCAATCTAGTCCTGGTAAATGACAAGGGCAAATACATCAAGTCCAAGAAACTGGAGCTTTTCCTCTTCAATGACCTGCTGATGTATGCCAAACCAGTGAAGCATAAAAGGTCGCCGGGACAAGTCTACTATACCGTGTATAAACAGGTCAGGCCTACTCTCTGAGACGTCACTATCTGAGACGACAAACCACGGACCCATGTTGGTTGTCTGATCCTCGGCTTCCATGGTCTTGGCGTTTTCTAACGTTTGCGCGATTTGCCTGGTTGGATTTGCTGCCCACACACACACGTAATCACATGAAATCACACATGCAAACACACACACACGCACGCACCCACACATGCACATGTTGTACACAGGTGAATCGCTCCTTGGTAGAGGCGGGTCCCGCGACTGCTTCTTTGGCATTTGCAGAGATTGCAGCGACGGTGGCCAAGGAGGAGCACGATCAACTTATGGAGATCTTGATATTTGGTCCCCAAGTCGTGCGACTCTGGGTCAAGTGTCCGAGCGTCACGGATTGGTCAGTGGACATGCGTCTGGGTTGACTTGAAGAAAGTTGAGCAGCAGGAGTGGCTAGACTGACCGTTGGCCTTTTGCGCGATTTGCAGCATGCGCTGGTTGGATCTTTTCGCCATCCACCAATCAGAAGATGCCGGCGACAACACCTATGCTTCCTGGGATTGTCCCATGGCGCGTGTTGTCCACTCGTACTCGGCGCGACATCGCGACGAGCTTTCCTTGCGCAAGGGTGATGTCGTATCCATTCTGTGTCGGGACAACGGTGATGGCTGGTGCAAGGGCATGCCCAAGGACAGTTCATCCAATACGCCCTACGCCAGTTCTGGCTGGTGAGCCATGCGCTTCGGATGAAAGAAAACGTGTTTCTGGTCTTGTGTGTGTGTGTGTGTGTGTGTGTGTGTGTGTGTGTGTGTGTGTGTGTGTGTGTGTGTGTGTGTGTGTGTGTGTGTGTGTGTGTGTGTGTGTGTGTGTGTGTGTGTGCGCGCGTGTGCGCGCGCGTGCGTGTGTCATTAATTCTCTCTTTCCCCTTGATTACGCCTCACCGTGGGTTTGGTTGCTTGCATTCACCTTGGCGACAGGTTTCCGGCCTCGTGTGTGACCGAGATTGACAGCGTCCACGAGCAAGCAAAAAAGTACAAGGCTGAATATCACCACATGAACAGTCCTGTGACCAACAGTTACAAGTAAACGATCCATGGTGTGGCATTCAGGCTACTGATTCGACCGACTACATCACATCCTTCATCTGAATGTCCTGTGGAGCACGGGGCATTGTGCCAGCGCAAATGGGGTCCTGACTGCAGAGTCGCATCTCAAACCAGCTTGCCTTCTACTTTTTGTTCTGGCTTACATTGACATTAACTTTTAATCGATGAACGTGCGCTGAACATCATGTGAAGGAAGAAGTGGAGCGAAGTAGGTAGCGGAGCAACGCGTCTGACAGAGGCAAGATGTGTGCATTGGCTTTTGAGATAAGATGAATTTGTTGCCTCCGCTGAGCACATGATTCAAGGCAAGGCAGAGAGATATTCAATGAGCTATTTGGCTACGACTGGCGCACGAGGCCGCCAGTCTCATCGCGCCAGATCCATTCATACCAGAAGAACATGATTACATCAAAACAGAAGTTAATTTTATCTTTTTCCTCCAGCTCCATATCACGATGGACTAAGCCATTCAGGCGTTCAAACATGACGCGGGCAATGCCTTCAAGTATTCCAAAGCAGAACACGATTATGGCCACTGCGCGGCAAGCCCCGGATTGAGTATCAAGGTATGGCAGGATGACTGTCTGGGCGGCGAAGGGGACGGCGGTGGAAATAGAGCAAGGGCTCGAGCCAACGTACCTGGAAAGAAAAGGATCATCTTCAATAGCTTAATTGGGCTGAGCGGCTCGCCGTAGCGCTGTCATATAGAGCAGTGCAACACAGGTTCACGGGGGGCGGCGGGTATGCACCATCACGTTGTGATTTGAGTGGGATGCATCCAAGGGAGGGCGATCGAGGCTCGCGGCAAACAAAAAAGCCTGACCGTTTTGGCTCGGTGCTGTGCGGGGTTCCGGCGACGTGCATCGTTGGGCTGCGGGTGATCGCCCGGCAGAGAGCTGAGGTCGGCTTCGCCCGACACGTTGAGTCTTAGGACTGCGGCTGTCGACAGGCAGCGCGGCGGCAGATGGTGAATGTATGCAGGGTTAGAGTGCAAAAGAAGCGCTTGATCTTCAGACGGGCCTCAGCGTGATGCAGTTGGTTGGGCCGGAGGCATGTGAAGTCGTGCGTGCCACACCTTTGGATTCTTCGCTGAGCACCAGCAAGGCTTCTTCGGTGGTGCTGTAGCCCAAGCTGCGACCATTGACCTGGGAGATGACATCGCCCACCTAAGCGGAGGGGGAAACACGAACATATCATTGTCTGCATCAATCCACACAGCGTGTTGCACATTGCATTGTAATCGGACAGCCACCAGGGGCTGAGCACGGTCACGGAGCAGACGGGTTGAAGGAGAGAAAGCAAGCGGACCTGAAGGATGGCGCTGCGATCAGCGGCTGAGCGGGGCCGAATATCGATAATGACGACACCAGCGGCATCGGGCAGGCAAGCAATGGCAATGCCCAGCTCCTCCTCGGGCTTTTTCTGCACTTCCACAACGACGGGCGGACGTCGCTGCCATGTTATCTTCACAGCCGTCGTCGTGCCTTCTGAAGAGGCAGGCAGCTTGACGCGCTGAGAGCGTAGTGCCATCGTGACCAACTCGCCTCCGAAAACAAAGTCAGCCCTCCTCCCCTCCTAATCAACACGTCACCAACAGTCCTCTCGCCGCCCAGCCTCGCCCCTCATGTCAATCACCAACTACTCTGCCCCGCCCCGCCCCCCTCAACGAGCACAATGGAGTTTGAGAGAGAGAGAGAGAGAGAGAGAGACAGAGAGAGTTTGAGAGAGAGTTTGAGAGAGAGTGAATTGAAAAAGTTTTAGAGTTTGAGAGAGAGTTTGAGAGTCTGAGAGAGGGAAAGAGTTTTAGAGAGAGGAGAGAGTTTGAGAGAGAGTTTGAGAGAGAGTAGAGAGTTTGAGAGAGAGAGGGCTCTTTGCGGATCGATCGGCGGCGGCGGCGACGGCGCTTTTGGGGGAGGGTGAGCTTGTTGTTGTTGGGGGCGTTGGCGGCGTGCAGGCACAGCCATCATGGCGATGGTGGATGACTTTGCTTCGGTGCTGCGCACTGTTGTTGGCGCTTTTAAGGTTCGTTTGTCGAGCTGGTGCATGGTGTTGTCTCCGCCGACGGCAAGTCCTCACATGGGGCTGCGCTTGGTGTGACAGGCAAGCGATGACACTGGCAACTGCCGCGCCATTCTCCGGACATATGTGCCTGGCGACAGGTGTGCCGCCTTCTGCCCTGGCTGGGCATGCATGCTTGGTTCCCCCCCCCCCCCCCCCCGCCCCACGTTGGGCTCACCCGTCCAACAACTCCTCCCTTCGCCATGCGCACGCAGCTCACACTACGATGATGAGAGCGATCGTTTCAGCGTCGACTCGCAAGATATTGAGCACGAACCCCCAAAGACTTTTGCCATCGGATCGGCAGCCCGCCCATATGCTTATAAACCTTCCAGGCAAGCCGGCTCATGGGCCTTCCCGACCAAATGCTCGCTGTCCAGTTCACGCAATGCTACAAGAATATGAATGCCCGCGCAACTCACGCTCCTATCGCGAATCCTGGTGCCCAACAGCCGTGCGCCTACGCCCGCATCGGCGCAACAAAGCGGTGGTCGCCGATCGCGGCGTAGCTCTGTTCATCTGGATCGCCCACCCCAACCTTCATCCGCTCACATCTCTGATCGCTTCAAGACCTGGGAGGAGCAGCAAGCTACCCATCGAAAAGCGTCCCTCTCGCCCTCTAGCTCTTTCCTGGGCCGCAGTCGTGAAGTCGATGAGGCAGCGCCACGATCCAAGAGCCTTTCTCAACGACCCTCCACGGCTCCAGCCCGGCAGCCCGGCTTTGATGACGGCTTCAACTCCCCCTTTGATGCCTACAACCCTCGGGTCTGTGCATGCAACCGATTCCCTTCCCCATGTCTCAAACGCAATGGCCACTGATTGCGTTTGCCCCATGCTGCAGCCGGTGCTCCCGGCCACCGCCTCCAAGTTGTCAGCCGTCCTCCAACATCATAAGAAGAGCAACAACCCCTATGCGCAAGGTTGAACTCTTTTTGCCTTCTCAGTCGCTGAAACATGTCATCCTGTGATGGTCCTCATCTCAACTTTCCATTCAACAGAGTTTGCGCAGTTTCGTGGCGTTTCGCCAGATCCGCGCCACACCAAGACCTTCAAAGTCTGGTTCCCCTTTTGCAGTACGTGCGCCTTGCCCAAAGCCCGTCATGTGCCCTACGCAGCTCGTCCTCTGCTTGCATCCACCTGACGCATACCACCATTGCCAAATGATTTTTGTGCAGCATCAACCGAATTACCCATTGACATCAAGGTTACTGCCAAGAGCCAAGTCCGCGACGTCATTGGCTATGCCCTCTACATGTATCGGGAAGAAGCTGGTCGCCAGCCCGCTCTTACGGTCGGTCTGTCTGTTTTCCTCACGCAGCCCACATGCTGTCACCCCCGATGGGTTCCTTTACATGTTTGGAAAAGGAGTGGTTTGAGGGAAGGGGCGGGGCAGGAACGCCAAACACGAAAAGTTTTACGAGCCACGTTGGCTCAAAGAGGCATGTCTCTAATGCCTATGCTGCTCTGTCTCATGATGGATGTTTTTGTTTGCAGGAGCCGCCGGAAGCTTTTGAGCTCCGCGTAGGCGAAGACGATGGATCTCCAGACATGGATTTGCCAGGTGTGTCTGTGCAACCAGCTGCGGGTGCTGTAGTCCACACGGGGCGCAACACGGAAACAAGTTGCAAGCCTTTCTCATCCCCTTGTCACTCACGTCCTTGGCTTCGCACACCAGCCTTTGCAATGCGTGATACCGTCAACAAGTTTGGTTTTGATCACGTGTGCCTTTGTCGCCTCAAGTCATACGAGGCCGACGCCCAAGAGTCAAAGGTCTTCCTCCGTGTCTCATCCGATACAGGCGATACCATCCTTGAGCGCGAGTCAGACACCATGACTGTGGCCGACATTTTACAGCGGACTCTCAAGCGTCGTGCCCTTCGCTATGGCGAATACGTGCTTGAGCTCAAGGGTACGAACTAGCCCCAAGGTTTCTCTCTCTTCATCTCTCCCACCTCAGCCCGCTTGCCGCACATGTCGCCAACGATGCCGCTCACTATTGCCTTCTCTTGATAGCCAACCCAGGTCACTACCTGGACCCAAACAAAACGCTTATTCAGCTTGAGGAGACATGCGACGCCGCCGAGTTTGTTCTAATCAACATCCACAGTGCGTGCACGTGCCTGTGCCGGTGAACTTTGTGTCAGATTGCCGTTCAGATCGAAACAACTACCCAAAAGAACACTCACACACGCACACGCGCACATCCTTTTGACTTGCTTTAGGCAAGCGGCGCAACACAGTCACGGCCAACAACGCGACTCGAACGGATATGGCCGACAAGCTGCAAAAGAGTCTCACACTCAATCAACGCCGCACCTTCTTGCTACAACGCCAACACAAGCTGAAAACCTCTTCTGTGGAAATGACTTTGGACATGGTATCCCTTTTTTCACATCCCACTCTCCCCTTCCCCCTTGGTCTCTTCTTCGCAACGCGTTTCCTGTCACATCTCATTTTAGTGTACGGCATGGCACGGCTGTAGGATAACATGACGCTGACTTCATCAGCTGCCCGCAACCTGCTGAGCAAGTCCAAAAAAGTGCGCCTGCGCCAGCTCTCGTTGCCAACCTCAGACTATCACATTGCCAATCATCAACCATATGTGCTTGCGCATGGCCGTGGATCATCTGGCGTCCGCGGGTAAAGTCACACTTGTTCCACTCATCCCGACTCTCCTGTTGCGGCAGATTGTCGTTCCCACACAGCACATAATGTTTGGCGAAATTGGGCGGCGGGAGAACCAAATTCGAGTGGTATACTACGCTAGTACGCCGCGCGAATTCAAGGTGCTGGATTTCTGTCTACTCCGTCCCGCGCCTCCGCCATGAATTGTACCTGCTTGATCCTTTTTGGAAATGTGTTGCCGAACCGGTCACCTTGTTGGTTTTGGTTGTAGGATCATGTTTTCGAGGCCAGCGATGCCGAGACGGCTCGTCTTCTTCGCGATGTTCTTCAAGCCATTGTGTCTGAGAGCGTCTCTGCTGAGCGCATGCGATTGCGTCAACTCTATGACCAGCAGCATGCTACCTAATTCTAATGCTGTTTCCGATTCGTAAGCATTATGGTCGAAAGCGTCTTTCATGTTCATGCCCATGTCCACAGACGATGCTGTTTCTATTTTCCATGCGTTGAGCCCAGGCGCCTTTCGCAGCAGTATTGGTGCAATCCCTGTCGCCACACCTGCACCTGTTTCGATCTCGTCAAGTCTACGACATAAGGCAAATCCCCAATTTATGCAAGTGCGGATGTTCCTTTGAGGGTGCTCACTTGTTTTGCAAATAAGATAAGAGCTTCATCCGTCGAGGGCAGCTCGCAGGGACAGCCATGCACAAAGGTGCAATGCAGCACGCGCATGTAGAAACACAAACACACACAAACCCAGACACGAAAAAGGTACACGGAGGCACGTAGAAGCACATGATTGGACACACACACATGCAAGCGTTTGCACATTAAAACTCAGATGGGGGTTGTGGAGGCTTCGACATAGTCCGCCTGGTTCATGCTGGCTAAGCGCCGCCGTTCTTGTTCCAGCTCATTTTCCAATCTATACATGCGAGCACCGCATGTGAAATTGCGAGAGCCACGCTCAGTCCCAAGCAGAAGGGCAGAAGGGCTGTGTGTGTGCATGCGTGCGCGCGAGTGAAAAAGGATGCTTCAAACTGACCTGAACACGAGAGCTTTCTGATCCAGACGTTGCGTATGGAGTCGAACGGCTGCCTTGGGCGAGGATTGCGGAGAAGAGAAATTCATCTTGACCGAGGTGCGACCACTGTTAAAGCGGCGCGGCGTGCCTGGTGATGATCGACTTGAAAGTGAGGCCGAGCGCTGGCGACTCGCATGATCAGTAGCCCCAAACTGTTTACACTGCGAGCAGGACGAAAACACAGACAAGGAGTATGGTGGGTGTTGTGAGTTGATAGCACACGCTTTGCCAACAAGGGGGACGTTGCACCAGGCATGCAAGTTGCACGTACCTGTCTTTGAAGAGCACCAGCATACTTTTTCACGGAGGTGGCTTGGGTGCGCAGCGTCTCCAAATGGACGTCGATGCCAGGCAAGCCCGCTAACCGGCTATCAGCCGCACTCGTCAGTTGAGCAATCAGGGCGTTTAGGTTGTTGGTGTGCGATTGCACCTTTTCCACGTCCTCATCCCCCTGAACGGCCGTGCTACAGGCATCGCATAACCAAGCAATGGCCTCAGCCACCTGCTGAGCCTGCAAAACGATGCCCTTGTCTCGTCGATAGGTCTTGCGGTAAAAGGCGCGTTTGGCCTCAGCTGGGCCCTCCCTGGTCGCCATGTCCGAGATGAAGCTTTGACACTTGGCTGCCGTCACGAGCATGGACTGTGCAGCTTTGGTCACCTCGGCTGCACCTTGCAAGATGGCCTCGTCCACATTTGATTCAGGGACAAGTTTTTCAACAAGCGCCGTCACGTCCTTGGCTCGAGATGATAGGTCCTAAGCACGCGACACACCATGAGGGATGACCACCTGTCGATCATTTCTGCGAGTGGGCACATACCTGCTTGCACAGTTCCATGACACCGGCCATGTGCATGTGCGTGCCCCGCTGGAAACTCAAGAGCACATCCTCATCAATGGTATGTTCAAGGACCTTCTTGATGCTGGCTTCCATGAACTGGGACGAGCTGCGCCGCTCAAGGGTGGGTGGCAGGGACACCATGCGGGTTGCCATGGATTGACGACCTGTATCATCGTCTTCTTCACGCAGCTCCTCGCCTTCGACATAGCTATCATTCTCTTGCTCGGTCTCCTCATCAGCCATGATGACGGCCAATTCACCGGCCATCATCGACAACTCCTTGAGGTCATGCATGACGCGGGGATAGGACGATGTCACCTACCAAAGCAAACAGACAGCGAGGTTGAATCACAAGCAATGTGCCTGCCAAACCCTCAGAACGACCGAAGATAGGACCAGCATCGCACCATGGAGTGAATTTCCATTTCGACACCTTGCAGCAAAGTCATGAGATGTGAGCTGAGATTGGCGCAAGATTCGAGCAGGCGGGCTTGAAGCTTCTCATGGTTTAGCAAAGTCTCACTATCAAACAAGAGCAACGGGGTCAGTGAGCAGGAGGGTCAGAGCCACGTTGAAGGATGGCTGTACACGAGTCAGGTCCCACGAAAACAAGTCGGTGCTTCTGGACGGTCCAATCTGAGTGATACCATCCTAGATGAGGCTTACCGAGCGGTGCGAACGGCCGTGGAGATGACTTCCAAAGCCATGGCTGAGGAAAGGCTGGCGTTGCGAATGACACCCAAGTCTCGAAGCCGCAGCAACTGCTTGTCGCTGTCTGTGCGCCTGCAAAAACCACGCGGCAAAATCATGAATCACAATACCAAGAGGAAGAAGAGAGCCAGGGGCAAGTGTGTAGGTGCAGGCTCAGACAACAGACAAAAGGTCGTACAAGTATTCGTCGAGGCCATCGCGCAGCACAGTGGCTGAATCCTTGAGGGCAGAGACACATGCTACCAATTCATCGGAGACAGTGTGCTTTTTTTGCACGCGCAAAGAGTCTCGCGAGTTTTTAATGTACTGAGCACATAGGGCAACAACCGAGGCCTCAGACGCATGTGCGTCTGCCAGCACCTGTATCGATATCAAGATTGATTGATATAAGCGCGGATGCAGAGAAGTGCCCATAAGCACGGGCAAGGAAAAACAATGAGCGCGCGAAGAATGTACAGAGGCCAGGTTGGCTTGGGCAGCAGGTCACAACCCGACATTAGAGACGGGGAACATACCTTAGCATCGCTGCGATGGCGTGCTTGCAAGCGCGAACCATCGGTCAGCAAACCACGCGAGGCGCCATCAATGGGAGTGCTGCTCCGGCTGTCAAGATCATCTGGGCTAGCACCACGTTCATCTGAGGCGGCAGATCCCGTGTTGACCGCGGCGCTGGTGGAGGCGCGACTCGTGCGTCGCGACGAGCCCGTGTCCTCCTGCCAGTTCTCGTTGGGGTCAAAAAAGAGCAAGGCCACATCTTCGGGCACCTCAGCTTCGCCGTCATAGTCGGCGTACGCTTCGCGCATCTTGTCCATCATATCCTCAAATTTTTCTGGTGACCATAATGTGGCGACCTTCATCTGAGTGTTGAGGACCTTGACAAAGGGCTGCCCTCCTTGATTGATGATACCAAAGCGAGTTTGCTGTTTCAGGTCGCTTGCAATCTTGTTGGCTTCCTGAATGTCCTTGCTCAAGGCCACGACGCGGTGAGAATCCACGTTGGCACTGAACTCGGGCAGATTTGGCGAGGACGCTAGGGCCTGGATATTGCTGCGCGTTTGCTGATACTGGCGGTGGTCAGTCTTATGCATTGCCTAGCCACCCCACCCCATCAAATACAACGTCAAGGCCAGGCCAATTTTTCGGCGAGGCGCGCACACAACAGGATATACACTGGGGGAGAGAGTTCAGTCAAAGCCACGCCCGAGATCACAGATGCGGCAAAAGGCTGACAAACCTTGAGCAACTCTAGCTCTCGCGCAATCTCGTGCTTATCGGCCATCAAGCGTTTGACCAGCTGTTCCCTGTCATCAGCACTTGACTCTCGATCCTCCATGGTCTGACAAAGCCCACAATCGCACGGTGAGCCAGCAGCGCAAGGCCGTGCCTCATGAGACCACGTCCTTGCCGGGGCCAAGAACATTCGCGGGGTCGGGTCAAAGCAGGTACTGTGTCTGTCTGAGCCCACGACCTGCTCTAGCCTGTCAAGCGCACATACTTTGAGACGCTTTTCGTATTGTTGTCGCTGTTGATCTAGCTGTTCTCGTGTCTGCGCTTCGGCCTCCTTCAAACGCGACTCGAGCTCTTTGCGCTCTGACTCGTTCTTCTTTTTCTCGTCTTCCAACTCTTGCTTGAGCTGAGCCGCTTGCACCGACTCAAGCTCTTCTTTCGCAAATTCGTATGACTTGGCGGCTTGACCGGAGCTCTGCGCGCGCGAGCGGCTGCGGTGACATCATTAATCAACTTGAGTGTTGTACAGGGAATGGGCTCACCGTAAGGACATTTTGTTTTTTCACTCGCAGCCCTACCTGGTGCTCGGAATGTTGAGGCGGAAGAAATGACGATTGGCCAGGACGAGGCGATCAGAGTGGTGCAGGTCGTGAACCTGGCCAGCTCTCAGCTCATGGCCTGATCCCCATTCGTGAGCAGCATTCCACACACGCACCGGCAGGCGCAGTGCACATGGGGAAGATAATGAGGAGTTTAGCCAGGCATGTTCAGATTGATGTCAAGGTTGGAGCTCAGAACTCACCGTTTATATAAACCACAGCGTCAGGTTCAACCGTTATTTGAACCGTATAATCACTCTTGTCCGAATCCCGAAGGCATGTGAGGGTGCAGTGGTGCTTGAGCACAAGAGCACCTGTGAGCTCGATGTCCGCCGTATCCGAGCTCCCCACGGTGGTTGAGCCTGAGCACTTGGCGTCGGTGAGATCACTGCCAGCCACTAGGATGATAAAGTTGGTCAGGTAGACAAAACAGAGACAAAAAGCCCGCCTCTCCCACCTGGTTTGAGCATATAAATGAGCATTTCCGAGAGCTGGGGGTCCTCGTTGAGATTGACAAGGTTGGGCAGGCTATTGTCGACCTTGCGCACGTCCTTGGCAACGCCTTGTGCTTCCATGGAGCGAGCGTTTTCCTGACGCATACGTTCAGCTTCGCGCAGCTTCTCTTCCCAAGAACGGTTCATGGTGGCCATCAGTGCCTGCGTATCAGCCAGCTTTTGGCGCAGATGCGTAACTTCTTGATAGCTATTGACGCTTGCGCCATCTCCAAACTGGGCACGCAATTTTTCAATCTCGGCTCGGAGTTCGCGCACAAGCTTGGCGTTGGGGTCCTCGTTGATGGAGGCATCGTTGATGATTTGTCGAGCTTGGTGCGCATATCTGGATCGACACGCAATCAAGCACAAGCAGTGACATCATGGTGAGACATTCTTGCGCCAAACTACATAGAACCGCAGTTGTAGCGGCCCACATGGACAGGCCACGTCGGTGCAGAAAAGAAAAGAAGCAGCATAGCATCAAAGAAATGGGCAGTGGGGGTGGGGCGGGGGGCGTGGAAAGCCGAGTCTGATACCGAGACAGGTACTGCCCACATCAGTCTCGCATTAGTCGGAACAGGCACGAACCGGAGTGTGCTCAGGGTTTCGTCGTAGTTGACGAGTGCAGGACTAATGGTGGCGAGCATGGCTGTGCGACTGTTGCCTCCCAAAGACTCCTTAAGGATCCAAGTCAACACGCTGTCACGGTATGGGATGAAGATCTGTCCCAGTGGCCACACAGGTATCCGGCGTCAGTTGATTGTCCACGCAGTCATGTGATTAGCAATCCATAAGCGCGACAGCTTGTGGGCTAGTGCGTTGGGGCGAATACGAAGAACGTACGCTCTTCTTCTTGGTAGCCTTATCGGCCAAGAGAGAAATGACTTTGCCCAGGGTGTGCAGGCTCTTGTTGATGGCTGAGCCTTCGCGCAGGCGCTGACCAGTAGTGCCAGCAGCATCTGCACGCTCTGAACCTGCCAGGTCCACAAGGTTGACCTTTGACACTTTGGTATGTTCGATGTCGTCTGCATCCAGCTGTCATCGAGGCAGAGACATGTGTTGAGGGTGGCAGCACCTAGGCTCAGAAGAAGTAGGCGCGACAGGCCACGCCATACACAAAGCAAGGACCAACCTGAGTCTGTGTAACGAGCATGGTGAAGACGGCATGCGAGCGCGAGGATGTGGCGTTCATGTTGGTGGAAGCTGTCGCACGGTGTTTGCTGCCCACAGACAACCAAGCTAAAGGAAACAGAGAGACAAGTGAGAGTAGCTGCATGGTCGCCTTATGATCAACGAGCACGGGCCGGAGTACGGAGGGCGAACGCACCCTCAATGTCCGCAAAGTTGAGGGCTGCATGCATGGTCAGCTTGTCCACATATGGACCCATAACAGGATGCTCACGCACGCGTAATTGCTGCCAACGCCGGTTCAGCATGAGTGAGGACTGTTTTTCCAATATTCAGACTGAAAACAACCACGCTGTTCCCTCTCCTACTCTGACTGTTGTCCCAAATCTGTCTCCTGAATCGAAGACGCACCTGCATGCGGCCGGATTTGACGGTTGGTGCGAGCAGATCATAGATGCGCTCCGAGTAGATTTCAAAGTAGGAAATCTCGACCTTGACGACAACCTAATCGACGTCAAGGAACACAAGATCCAACAGGTATTTTCAGTGGTGGCAGGTGCAGGGAAGGTGAGCAAGAGACAAAGGCACCGGTACAACTGGACAAGGTCTGCGATGACTGGCAGAGGTTCCCACCTGCTGGCTCTCAACTTGTCGGGCATAATCAAAGAGGGCTTCGCAGAAGCGGGGAATAAGACCACGATGCTCAGAGTCGTTGATCTGAGAACCCGGGGGTCCCATCATGGAGTATGATTTGCCCGAGCCCGTCTGCCCGTAGGCAAAGGCGGTGACTGTGCAAGGCGGCATGAGGTGTTTACTGAGCATTGGTGACGATCATCAACACTTGAAGCGGGGCGTTGGCAAGTCGGTACCATTGTATCCTTGAAGCGAGCGATCGAGTAAGGGCTTGCCAATGTGTTGGTAGATATGCGCCTGCGATGGTTGTTTGCGGGTGGCGCGATGAAAGTTGGTCGTAGATCAAGCAGGGCTTGTGCAATCGAGTGGCCTGGTGGCGGAGTCAAGCGGGCTAGTGGGCTGACCTGGTCAGCAAAATTGGCGTCGTTTGCATTATGTGACCAGAAGGAATGATCGAAGGTAAAGCTAAAGGCAGCGTGACCATCCGTGTTGGTTGGTTGTATGAGAGAGTGTACGCTCAATAGGAACACACCAACAACAAAGAAGAAGAAGCAGAAGTAGAAGAAGAAGCAGAAGTAGAAGAAGAAGAAGAGGAAGAAGCTGAAGAAAAAAGAGGGCGGCGGCTTTTGTCGGTTGCAGTTGCGGGGTGTACCGTACGTTTGGCCTTTGCCTTTGTCCGGATGTGTCAGGGTGGTAGATTTGCCCTCCATGGCAACAATGGCATGTGACTGCATCCCTTCCTCGCTGTGAGGCCAGGAGTCATTGCCAAAATCCGGTTAGACATTATCAGGAGATGGGGATGTCCACAACTAGGATGCGGCCAGCCTTGCGTGGGCTGCGATGAGCGCGAAAGCAAGGGCGTACCGCTGATTGGCTGGACGCACACGGACACAAACGATGACGTTTTGCTGATCATCGGCGGTTGAATCTTCCAGCGCAAACGCCGGCCCTACTCTAGGAACGACGGGTGTGCTCGGGGTGACGGGAGAGCTAGCAAAGACTGAGTCATTTGGAGACTCGGTCCTGGAAGTGGCCGCAGCTACGCCAGAGGGCGCAGCGGAGGCGGAAGGCACAGCCACATTGGAGGGCAATTTGTTTTGCAGCGAGGCTGAGCGGCCCACGCGTGCAGCAGAGGCAGTATCACTGCTTATTGACGTGCGTGGCTTTGCTGCTTGCGGCGCAGATGGCAACCGCCGTCGTCCACCAGCAGCGGGCGCGCCAGCACTGGCCCGGCTACCTAAAAAAGAAGGACAGGTGCGGTGAGAACCATGGCGTGCGCTGTCAACTTTGTTGAGTCATGTCATGGGTGAGCGGGGGAACAGGTGCAGCGCTGGTCGAGGGCGAGCATGCAAGGAAGCCAAAAAAAAAAAAAAAATCAGTGTACCTAGACGACTGGCCATGGCGGTTGACGAAAAGCCAGGTGCACGGCAGATTTGGAAAGTGACGAGGATACGCGTGCGCTTGTAATCGGGTCGCGGCGCCTTCGGGCGCTAGCTTCAGCGACGCATGGGTTGTTAGCCTAGCAATGTTGAAAAAGCCAACTGACAGTGAGGCTCTTGTCCAATGCGACGATCAGAGGGTCGGCGTAAGACTGAGGAGACCACAGAAACGAGCACAAGCACAAACGCAAAGACGAAGATGAAGACGGAGCCGGAGACGGGCACGGGCACGAACACAGAGGCAGGATGCCAGCCAGCAGACAAGGTCACAACTGCCCCCGCCCTGACTTTCCCAGCCAGCAGTTGAGCATACGCAGGCTTTCAGAACACAAGCACGCCGGCGCGCCCATCAATGGTGAACAGCCCGTAATGTATGTGTGCGTGTGTGTGTGTGTGTGTGTGTGTGTGTGTGTGTGTGTGTGTGTGTGTGTGTGTGTGTGTGTGTGTGTGCTCTTTCATTGACTCCGCCTGTCTGCGCTGCCATCAGTCAAACCTCCTCTCAACCTCGTCGGTTCCATCATCAATCACTCACAGA
>NW_001865066.1:417334-453312 GCF_000002865.3 Monosiga brevicollis MX1
ACACACACACACACACACACACACACACACACACACACACACACACACACACACACACACACACACACACACACACACACACACACACACACACACACACACACACACACACACACACACACACACAAAGCAAACAAGCAGAAAGCACCTCCCCCTTTGTCGAAGTGTACATAGCGTGGTAGAATTTAAGGTTATCGAAGAGAAATTAGGATAAAAAGCTAAAACATTATAGATCTGTGGGGAGGTAATTGTAGTAAAGGTCCATGTTTTTGAAGCAGCAGTGGAGAGTTGGTGGTGGCTGCGACGGGACTGCGACGGGAGGGGTCATGCATCGATTGCTTGGAGCAAGATGCAGGATCATGGGCCTTCAACAGGCACAGGGCTCAGCCCCTTGCAAACATCCGTTACGGCCAGGGGATCGGCAGAGCGGGGGGGGGGGGGAAGGCGGTTCTATTGCACAGAGGCACGTAGCCAGGCGAGGTAGGCATCGCTGCCTGCTACAATGGGCAGGGCAATCACCTAGACGACCCACGGTCATGGGGTGGGGCAGACAGCCATGGCATCAGCAACTGGCCAAAGGCGTACTTGGCCAAGAGAGCGTACATGTATTGTAATAGTAAAAAAAGGTTTGGCAAGGGCTCAGCCGTGCTTACCTCAGGAACGTCATAGTCGTGTAGATCCAGAACCCGCGCCCGCAGGCGCTCAAAGGCAGCCGGCGTGGTCTTGATCATCATCAAGTGTTCCTGATCCGTTTCCACCTGCCCCTTCCACAGATAGGTGGACTGCACGCCTGATGCCACCATGCACAAGACCAGCGCGGTTTCAGGACAATAAAGAAAAGAAAGAATGAGTCAAGTGCATGCAATGCGAAAGCTGCTTCGGCACCCTCGGGAAAGGGCGCCTTTGCAGCAAACCAGATGGCAGCTACTGCACCAATCAAGACCTACCTGGCATGGTGTTGACACAGGCAGCGAGCCGCTCTTCGACGAGGGCGCCGGCGATGCGCTGGGCCAGCTCAGCGGTCGGGGTGGTCACAAAGACAGCCAGGTGTTCCGAAGCTTCAGAGGTCAGCGCCGGTGCTGAGGCATGGCCCCGTCGCGCTGCCGCCATGCCAGACCTCCAGCAACCCCATCTAGCAGCCATGGCTAGCCCCACCCCAGCAGCACCCGCCATCACGGCCCACACCACAAGCCCCCCGCGCGACGATGCTTCAAAGCTGGACATCTCCTTCAACAATAACCCTCTGAAATACCGCATCAACTCACGTTGCAAACATTAACAATACATCATCAAGACAAGATTTATCGTAAAAACCCATATCAAACCGAGGTACAAGATAAAGATGTAGATGATTTTAGACTTATAGGAGAATTGTTAGGAGTGTCAAGCATACTTTATGAAGAGAATGGGGAAATTACTGTCGTGATCATTTTTCAAAGCCTGTTGAAGTTTTTGGTGCTGTTTTGGCCGTTGAGGTACGTGCTCCACGGGCCAGTGGCAGTGGTACTGGTTGTGGCAGTGGGCCAAGGTTGAAATAGAGGTGGTCGCCAAGGCGATGGGCACTGGTGTACCTTGGGGGTGATGGTTCAACTTGTTGATACCATTCGTTTTATTTTTCTGGGTTGCACGAGAGGGGAGGCACCCCGGCTGTGCCACTGAACTTGAATTCGAGATTTACGTTTTGCTTCTGGAACGGTGTGATGCGTGCGCTGTGCCGATAGGTTAGTCATCCGTGAAGAATGATGATGATGTGGCGTGCTTGCCTTGTCGCGCTGGGGGCGCTGGCAGTGCTGGGAGGTGTGCGTGCTGAGAAGCAGGAGCTGATTCGCGAGGTGGTCGAGGTGGTCGAGTCTTGCGAGACGCGGGTACGCTTTCACACGTCGCGACATTGAGGGCTTGTTTGATGCTGACGGATTCTTGTAAAAGCGAGTAACATGCGTGTACGCTTTCCTGACCTCCTCCTTCTCTTGCCCGGGGTGCGTGGGGCATGATCTCTGCTTCTTGATCAGGTGCAAAAGGGTGATGAGGTGGCTGTCGTGCACGTTGGCTACTACAATGGCCAGCAGATTGATGGCGTGCCCCGTGATGAGAATGGCAATGCCGAGCCTTTGCGTTTCAAAATTGGCAATGGCGAGATTATTGAAGGCACGTTTTCGTGCGAGTGATTTTTTTTTTTTTTGTCGCAAACGTGTGTGTGTGTAGGCGCGTGCGTTGGCGTGTGTGTGGCCAGTGTTGACGACCTTGGTTGACCGATCGTTTGTGGCAGGCATGGAAGTTGGCCTCTTGGACACATGCTTGGGCGAGAAGGTGCGCTTGACCATTCCTCCACACATGGCCTTTGATGACGGCCGCAAGCAGTTCCGCCACAAGCCCGTGCCTAGCAAGGCCACCGTCATCTACGAGATTGAAGTTGTTGGCGTACGTCAAACCAGATGCCTGATCCGATTGCGTCAATCAAGGACATGGCTGGGGTTGGGTTAGGGTGGCTGGGGTTTTTGGAAGCATAGTGGTCGTGGGAGATCGAGACCTTTTCCGGGTTGGTTCTGCGGTTGTGCCCGGACCCCGCTTCGCTCAACGAATAGAATTTTGGTTTGCTGCCATCGATTGCCTTTGCCTTGCATAGATTGACCGTCCCGGTACACTCAAGCACACGACCAAGTACGCACAGTGTTTGGCTTAAAGCTGAATTTGTTGTTGTTGTTGTTGTTGCAAACGTCAATGTGCATCCAGACTCATCGTGTGTCTTGTTCGGATAATCTTCTCTTTGCACCCGATGGCGGCACGACCTTGGGATAGGGTATTGTACGAGTCGATGGGTGACCTGGTCTCCGTGGGCCTGGTGGTGCTGATGGTTGGAGGCGCCGTGTACGTGGCCTCGCGCAACGGCAATGGCAACAAGAAGCGCACCAACCGCAAGAAGCGCAACTAAGATGGCTGATACCCAAAGGGAGAAGGCCATGCCCCTCGCGGCCGCGGACCCACTAACGCGGTTGAATGGTGGACGGTTTCCGGCTTTTTTTTTGCACACTTTGCCAGCCAATTCACGTTGTGTTCTCCTACCTCGCCTCGGTCGTCTCCAATTTGCCGAGAGCATGACTTTCGAGAGCCTGAGCTCGTGAGCACGAACCCAGTGAGGGCAACCCACACTTTTGCTGACATTCAGTGCTCGAGAGGGAGCGCGTCATGGTCAGTCAGGAAGGACCAGTTAGGGGGTCGTAGATATGGCAGCGCGTTCAAGCGGGGCGAGTCGTAGATACGTTGGTCTGACTGTATGTAGTAAGGCAAGGTTGGGAACGACCCGCTGGACGCGGTTCCGTCACTCCCCCCCCAAGATGCTCGCATGCACGCACATCCATGCAAATGCTCATCATCACTCATGGCTTGACCATGCAACACACAAGAAGAGCCTGATGACGCGGTCTACATGTGTGTGAAAAAGAGAGAGAGAGAGAGAGAGAGAGAGAGAGAGAGAGAGAGAGAGAGAGAGAGAGGGAAGAGAGAGAGAGAGAAACAGAGAGAGACAGAGAAAGAGGGAGAATCAGAGAGAATCAGAGAGAGAAAAACAGAGAGAGAGAGAATCAGAAGAGAGAATCAGAGAGAGAGAGAGCGACAGAGCGAGAGATGAAGTCATTTTATAAGGACGATTTGGCAGCGTCAATACCCCTTCCCTCCCTCCCTCCCTCCCTCCTTCTTGGTCTTGGTTCACTGGCCACTGGGGCAGAGCTGGACAGGGCGTTGAGGAAGAAGAGGAAGAAGAACAAGGCCCATTGTGTGCGCGTTTGGATGGATCCCGTGGTCACTTTGAAGGATCATCCTTTCAGCTGGTAAGGTTGCCGTCTCTTCACTGTTGCTGGGTGATTGGCTCGGTCGACCCGTGACTCGGTCGTGACACCGCCACTCGAAGCGGATCTTCTCCCCCCTTCCCCGTTGTTGTGCATGTACTTGATCTGGTTTGGGTGGTGATGGGCGGGAATCCCAACCCCGACCAACGCCCGTATCAATCCCCTTTCAACTTGGTGTTGTGCTGTTCACTCATCCTCATGATGAAACCGCTCGCGCTCCCCGTTGCCCCTCCTCCTCCTCCTCCTCCTCCCGCTTGGGGGGTTTTTTTTTGAACTTTAACTAGATGGTGCTACGCCCGCCCGTTCCTTTCACCTTGCTCGGCTCGCTGTGCATCCTGCTCCTCGGACAGCCAGCCCAGCCGACTCGTGCATGGTCCACACTTGCACATTTGTTTGCCTACACCCACCCACCCACCGCGCTCGATTCGATTGGCCAGTTTCCGTCCCTCGTTTTCGCCAGGTCGTCAACGTGTCCCCACCCTGGGTCCGTTGCAACGCAGCCACCCGCGTTGTCCAGGCAAAGATCCCCAACTCCTCAACCGTTCGTCCAACCGCTCGCCACACGAGCTGGACACTGTTCAGAGGGCTCGGCCCGCAGCCTTTTAGCTTCGTCCAACCGTCTGGACCAGTCCCCGCTGCTGGGACGCCTCCATCACCTGCCTGCATTTTTCGTTTGCGAGGCTTGGCGGACCCGAGTCCCAAGGCGCTCAATTTTCTCGTCCCTTTGAAGCGTGGTGTGCCCCTGAGCGGCCACCGTCGGCTGTCAGCGCAGTTGGACAAAACGTCTTCCCCTTCTCCTCAACCATTGTCATGGCCACCGTCTCGAGCCTCTCCGTTCTGGAAGAGCTTTGCAAAGTGCACCAACTCGCCATCACTGCCCAAGACAGCCGCATCTTGATGCAGGCCCTCTTTGATGCCATACAGGCCAACAGCCTCAGCGACACGCTTGACCTCTTGCATCGCATCCCGCAACCCCTCATCCTGGGCGTTTGCGACAATAAAATGCGCCTGTGCATCCACCAAGCCACCTACCTTGGTCACATTGATATTGTTCTCGCCCTCTTGGACGCCTACCCAGCTCTACTGAGTATCCGTGATCTTGACACGGCCCGCGGAGGGTGTCCCATCCATTATGCCAACTGGGCCGGTCATTTGAACATTGCAGATGCCCTCTTGGCCCGTGGTGCCGCCATGACCAACCACGACCTCGTGGGCAACACCCCCATGCTGTAAGGCCATTTTTTCTGCCTCATATCCCAGCCTGACATCTACTCGCAGTCAATTCTCACCTCGCCACCCATGTCGGCCTTTCTTTCTCTCCCATAGCTATGCCATTTACGGTGGTCATCTTGAGATGGTCAAAACGTATGTGGCACGTGGGGTCAACGTGCGTGATGTCAACTTGAAGGGCCACTCTGCCGTTATCCAAGCCGCCTGTGGAGGCCACCAACACGTCGTGGAGTACTTGATTCATAATCACGACGCCTCCTTGGCCCAGCGTGATGAAATTGGCGTACGTTTCACGGTCCCCCCATTTTTTTTCAACAACCTGTCTACGCCGCCCTTTCTCACGCGGCTAACTTTCCTTCTCCTCCATTGTCAATGAAACCCATTGGCGACAACAACAAACTCGAATCCACAGAATACCGCCTTGCTCTTTGCTGCCTGGGGTGGTCATCTGAGCTTGATGCAGTGGATGCTTCAGAATGGCTCCAGCCTGGCAGAAGAGTCGCAAACGGGCCACACGGCCCTCCTCTCCGCCGCCAATTCGGGGGCCCTCGAGGTCGTAGACTGGCTCCTCAATGTCGCCCACGTGGATCGCCGCCAGCGCAACAAGAATGGTGACACGTGCTTGCTTCTCGCTGCCTTTGGAGGCCACATTGACATGCTCGAGTGGCTCGTGGGCCAGGGCGCCTCGCTCAATGAGCGCAATACCGATGGTCTTGATCCTTTGCTTTCCGCCTGCAATGGTGGTCACCTTGGCATGGTCAAGCGCCTCCTTGAACTTGGGTGCAACCTCAGCTACAGCAACGTCCACGGCTACACTCCGCTCATCTTGGCCGCCTGCGGTGGCCACGTCGACCTTGTGGCCTGGCTCTACGAACAGGGCTGCTCATTGGACGATGCGACCACGGATGGCGACAGCGCTCTTCTGCTGGCCTGCTATTGCGGACATCTTGACCTTGTGCAATGGCTGCTCGATCAGGGCAGTACGCTCGAGCAGCGCAACAACTCAGGCCTCACGCCGTTGCTCTCTGCCGCCAACGGCGGTCATACCCGCGTCATCATGCACCTCCTTAATCGCGGCGCTGACATTGAAGAGGCTGACACCGAGGGCTACACACCCTTTCTGCTTGCCTGTCGCCGTGGCTTTGCCAACGCAGCCATGGCCTTGGCCATGCGCGGCGCCAACATGCGAGCCCGCACCAAACTGCGTCTCGACGCCCTGGCTTTGGCCCACGAACACGATGCCGTCACCCGTTGGCTGGCCAAGTCGCTCGACTTTACCCCTCTTCATGTTGCCTGCCAGCTTGGCCAACGCACATACGTGGCTCACTGGCTACATCACGGCATTCACCCGAGCACGCCAACCCTAGTTGGCCGCCCCGTGGTTCCTCTTGATCTGGCGCTTGACTTGGCAGACGATCTTCCAGAAAGGCCACGGATCATCCAGTTGCTGGAGCAAGCCACGTTGCCCTGGTCACCAATTCGCCATTGGATGTTTGGTCCCCGGCATCGCCGCTGCGTCATGAATGCCTTGCTGCTGCAGGCTCGCCTCGAGACTGACCGCCCGGACCTTCCGACCTTGCCGCACGAGGTTTGGCTCCGCATCATTCGCATGATTGGTCGGGACGTGGAATACCAATCGCGCCAAAGCCCCTGTCGCCGTTCCCGCCGGGTATATCGCCGGCGCTTTGCACATGCCCTTGGCTTTCGCCCGCCCCTTGAGGCCACTTAACGCATCGCACGTGGCCATCGAACCAGAAAACTATTGCAAATCAGTTTGAGCAGCCATTTGCAATGCTCGTCGCACAAACAAGAACAAGAACAAAATTGGAGAAAAAACAAAAAAAAAAGGAGAACAGTATGAGCAGCAATTACCACCGCCACCAACAACTCGACGTGATCATTTGCAGGACAGAACGGCACTGAGCAATCATTGGGTAATCCAATGAACCCCTCAGCAGACATATTCTGTGCCCCAGTCCATTGGGTTGCTGGTAATGCGTGACTCGCAGGTCTGAGACCAACCTCTCATTGAGTTGAGGGAGATTTTGAGCGCCTTTGGTGCAAAGGCCATTTATGAATAATATTATTACAGGCAGCACTGATGGCAAGCCTGCTCGCCCAAACCCGAGCCCGAGCTGTGGGTTGTGGGCAACCTGCCGACTGCGGCGGGGGTTTGTGTGCGCCGTCACGTGCAAATGCATTCAGAGAGTAAAAATTGACAAGAAATGTAAATCACAAGTGCAAACTTCCTTTCAAAGGTGAAGCGATCGATCTGATTATTGACATCAATTGGGCAGGAGAATAAAAAAAAAGGTCAAAGCCCATAAAAAGGCGAGTTGCAAGTCGGATTCAAAACTCCAACGCGTGACAGCAGTACACATGCCATCAAAAAAAGCAAAAAAGCAAAAAAAAAAAAGCACAATGCTAAAAGAACATAGTCTGGCAAGCTGTCAGCCGTCTTTCACACACAAAAACAAACGAAACATACTCATCAATCAACGAATCAAGCAATCAATCTCTCTTCAAGTCAACAAAGGAACGACAACATCTATAGACGCTCATCTCCGACCAACTTCGCACAAATATCACACATCAAATCAAGAACTAGTGCAGAAACACCGACAACGTACGATGCATCTACTGCGGGGCACATTCAGCCGGGTGCTCATCACGGTCAATGTCTGAGCGCACCTCGGCCTGACGACTCTTGCGAGCCAATTGAGAACCGGCTGCCACTGGGTCGCGAGGGGCCACGACCTCATCGCCCGTTGTCACTTGTTCGCCAGACGGCAATTGGAAGCGCACTTGTTGGGTATCCTCTTTGCCAGAGGCCTGGCGAATCATCTCCGCCTTTTGCTTGCTACGACCAAACAAATCCTTGGACGGTGTGTTCTGAATTCGCTCCGATAGGGGTCGTTTCGCTGCGGGGCGACTAGGGGAAGACGTGGCGCTCGAGCTCAAAGCGGCACCACGCTTACCACTGCCGCTGCCGCTGGGCTCCAAGGACGGGGCCGCATTGGTGGGTGTGGCCGCTGCTTCTGGCGCCACGTTCTCCAGGGTGGTCTCGCCGACATCGGGCTCGAGAGCAGACATGGCACGGACCACGCGTGCTCCGACACCGGCAGTGCCACTGCCCGCATCGCTGGCCGCTGAGCGTACTGCTCGGGCCCGGGCAACCAGTGACGCGTTAGGGTCGACGAGGGAAACCTCATGATCAGGACCACCCACGGCGGTTGTTGACCCCGCTTGGCTTGCGTCGCTGGAAGTAGGCTCAACAACTCGCAGCTTATCCACCAAGGAGCGAAGGCGGTGATTCTCCTCGCGCACATCCAGAAGCGCTGCCTTGAGTGTATTCTCTGTCGAGTCAATGCCACTCAAACAAGCACGCGCTTGCGTCAATTCCTCTTGGAGAGCCTCAATCTCTTGCGTAGCTGCCAACCCGCGCGTTTCCAGCTGAGCAACGCGCTCGCGATACTGTGTCGTTTGCCTTGTGAGAGCGTCGAGCTCACCCTGACGGGCACGGGCTGCGGCGGCAGCCACGTCCTCTCGCTCCTCCTGCAAGCGCGAGATTTGCGCGCGCAAGTCGTCCATCTCGGCATCACGTGCACCTTCTCGCTCCAAGCCCTCACGCAGCGCCTGCAGTTCACCTGTGCGAGCCTCCAGTTCCTCAGTGAGGGAAGCGATGCGCATTTCAAGGTAGTTGTCACCGGCCACGATGGTTTGGTGGAGCCGATCATGCTTGCTCTTCATCTTTGTCAACCTAAGCTCCACGCGCTGCAACTCGGCCCGGGTGTCCAAGCTCTTCTGCTGCACAGCCACAAGTTTTTCTTCCGCCTCCGCCAACTGGGCCTTGAGATTTTCCGTCTCCGCAACCGCCTCGTCACGGGCTCGCTGGGCGTGCTCCAGTTGAAGGGTCAGGGTCGTCACCTCTTCATTGGCCGTGTTGGTTGAGTCAATAGCGGCAATCTGCGCTTCTAACTCTGTGCAGTGCAGGCGTAGGCCCTCGACAGTGTCTTGCAGCTCCTCCACCTGCTCCTGATGCTCACGCACTTGGGTGGCGTGCTCAGCCTCCAAACTTGCTTGGGCAGAGTCAGCAGCAGCCAAGGCCTGCTCAACCTCGCTCAGCTTGCTTTGTGTTGTGGCCAGCTTTTGCAAGGCTTCCTCCAGTTCGGTTCGTGATGTCGCAGCATCGCGTTCTGCCGTTTGCAGCTCAGCCAGCTTCTCGTGCAAGCTGGCAACTTCAGCACGAGCCAGATCTGCCTGCTCGCGTTGCACGCTCAGTTCGTGCTCGGCCGCGGCACGGGCTTGCTCGGCCTCCTCTAAACTTGCAGAAACACCGGCTGTCTCATGCTTGTGCGACTGCTCTGCCTGACTCAGTTCGTCGCGAGTCTTGGCCAGCTCGGTGCACACGGTTTCCTTTTCTTGTTGCGTCTGCGCGAGCTGTGCGTGCAACTCGCTGGCACGCGCCTCGGCCTCATCACGCTGCGCAGCACTGGCCGCCAGGTCATTTTCAGCTGAAGCTTGGGCGGCTTGCAGGGTGGCCAACTGTGCTCGCAGCGCCGCCACCTGCGCTTCATGCTCCGCGGCCAGAGCCTCCTGGTCCGCTGCGGCAGTCAATTGTGCACGAGCCTCTGTAAGCTCTTGCATCACCGAGTCGTGGGCCTGCTGTGCCGCAGACAATTGTGTGGTCATTTCGGCCACGCGCACGCGCAGGTCATCAAGATCTGTCTGCTTGGACTCCACTTCGGCCGACAGACGTGCCGTGACCGAGGCGAGCTCGGCGGTCAAGGATGTGTGCTTGGATTCCAACGCTTGGAATTTGGCAGTCAGATCCTCATCGACCACTGGCTCTGCACTCAGGCGGGCTTCTCGTAGGTGCTCCAGTTCTTGACGCATGCTTTCTTCCTTTTGTTCAAACACCACGCACTTGGCTTGGAACAGGTCACGCTCGTGGCAAAGGGCTTCAAGCTGCTGCTCCATCTCAGTCACGCAGGCTTGGCTGCGCGTTAAGCGGCCGTCAAGCTCGAGGACCCGCTCGACCTGTTCATCATAACTGTCTTGAGTTACCATATCCTCCAGTTGAGTCTGCAAAGCATCGCGCTCCGACTTCAGTGCAGCCATGGTTGCTTCATCAACAGTTGGTTCCGATGCTGGCTCAGATTGCAGGGCTTCCAACTCAGCAGCCATGGCCTCGCGCTGCTGCTGCGCGATGGCAAAAGCTTCTTGAATCTCTGCAGCTTCTAGCTTGGCTGCCGTAAGCTGTGCCTGCAATCGCTCCGCCATTTCTGACGCTGCAACAAAGTTTGTCTCGAGACTAGTGTGAGCTTCACGCAACTCTGCCAGGTCGTGAAGCGCCGCTGCCATCTCTGGGGACACGGCGGGCCCATCCTCCTCCATGGGCATTGGGCTCTCGTTGGCTACGGCCGCAGCCTCCATGTCAAACGCGCTAACGGCGCCACCCACCATGGGGCTGTCAATGGCGGTCTTGCGTCCCAGACGCTTGCGCTTGACGGCTTTGGATACAGATCGAGAAACAGACTTGGTAAGCTTGGAGAGCAGGCCCTTACGCGCACGCGCTGCCGTGCTGGGGGCGGTAGGCGGTGTGGCAGCGGTTTGTTGGGGCGAAGCTTGCTCTTTTGCGTCGCGAAGCTCAGCCACTTGCTGACGCAACATGGTGCATTCGGCTTGTAAAGCCTCGCGACGCGGCGTCAGCACGTCAGAAGCCTCTGGCTGGGCGGACTCTTGAGCCATCACGACGGCCAGGCGCGTCTCGGCAACTTCGAGCTGAGCACGAGTCTCAGCCAGCGACTGACGCACAGAGTAATCAAAGGCCGCCTCGGCAAACGCACAAGCAACCTCGATGGCATCCTCGTCACCGCCGTGCAGTTCCTCGACCGCGTGTGCCAGACCATCACGCTCTGCCTCAAGCTCGGCAATGTGCTGCTCGGCGTGCGCAAGCAGGGCCTGCAGGGAGGAAGTGGCTACGTGGGTCGTCTCAGATTGGGTGACATCAACCTGCAAGGCAGCAGTGGACGTCGTTGACTGAGACTCGAGCATGTGCACTCGCAGCTCCAATTCTTGAGTTGCAAGCACGAGCTCCTCGTTCTGGCTCTCAAGCACTTGAAAATCTTCTAGGAGGGCCTCGCACCGCGCTTCATTGTCGTCGGCCTCGGCCTGCAACTCCTCCATGCGGCGAGTCGTATGCCAGCTTCCTTCATCGGCTTCCCAGTCGCGATCCGCCAGAGTCTTCTTGAGTTCGTTGGCCTTGGCTTGCCACTTTTGACAATCGTGTTCAAATTGATCGCGCGCTTGCTCTGCCAGGACGCGCTCTTGCTGGACTTGCGCCATTTGTGCGTGCAGCTCAGCCAAGGCAGCATCTTGTGCACCGTTTTCTGCCATCTGCGTCGCAAGTGCAGACATGCTGCTCTCGAGAGTATCACGGGCTGCCTGTAGGGCTGCCAGTTGACGCTGCAAGTGCTCCGCATTGGCGGTGGCCGTGGCGCAGGCCTCTTCGGCCGCTGCGCGCGCCTGGTTAGAGGTAGCCGCCTCCTGCTGAGCCTTTTGCAGCTGACCCTCCAGCTCGAATGCGTGGGCAGCAGTGGCGTTGAGAGCATCCAGTTGATTGGTCAGCTCGGCCACCTTAGCCTCTGCTTCCGTGGCTGCAGTTGACTGGGCTAGGGTCTCAGCTTGCATGGCTTCAACGCTAGTTTTGATGCCGTTGAGATATGCCAGCAAGTCGGCCGGGGCACCCAGCCCAAAGGGCTGGAGGGTAGCAAGAAACTCCTCCCGCTCCGCCTCCAGTTCGTCGACGCGCTGTTGCAGCACGCTGGTGGCGGCGTCTGTCTCTGTCTTGCTCTCCGTAGACTGATCCTCACCACGTGCCTGCTGGAGTTCTTGAGTAGCGGCTTCGAGCTTGCTACGGGTGGTGTTCAACTGATGCTCCAGCATATAGGCGTTGTCTTCGGCAGCTTGTTTGGCGTCATTGGCAGCGCCGACCTGCTTTGCCATGTCTTCCAGCTCCTCACGCAGCTGGGCTTCAGCCTCAGCACGAGCGCTTTCACGAAGTTCTTCCATGGCCTGATTATGAGACGCCTCGCGTGTGGCTTGCTCACCCTGGAGGTTCTTGATGGTGTCCTCGTGCACTGCAAGTTGGGCACGAAGCTCCTCGATGGTGGATTCCAAGGGCCCAACAGCCGCCCGAACGGCGCCGCTTGGGGAAGCCGGCGGCGTGATGGACTGAAAAGCCTCAAGTTCATCCTTGAGCATGTTGTTGAGATCGCGTTGCTCCTGCAGCTGGTGCTGCAGATACTCCTCGCACTGCTTCTTGGCACAAACCAGCTCCTCGGCATGCTCGGCTGCCGCCTTTAGCTTTTGATGCAGCTCCTCAATCTCACTGGGCGAGGGGCCCACTTCTTGTGCAGGGGCTGCTGCGGCCTGAGCCATGGCCTGTTCAAGTTGCTCCGTCACACGGTCCTTATCGCGAATGGTACCTTCCAAGAGCTCATTGACTGAATTGAGTGCATCTTCAAGCTCGCGCACTTGACGCTCGAGCTGGCGGTTCTTGCCTTCGAGCACCTCTTGTCGAGAGAATGTGCCCGAATCCGTAGCAGAGGCGGCGGGGCGAGCCTGGCGACGGCGGCGGCTTGTGTCCACGGGGCCCTCAACAGCTGTTTCCATGGGTTCAGAGCTGTTGAGCAGAACGTCAGCCGAAGGAAGAATCGAGCGTCGACCACCAATGCCCGAGCCGCTGCCGGGCAGAATGGACATGCGCGAGCGCATCATACTGCGACGATGCTTGGGCGCGGCCCATGTTTTGCGACGCTCGTTGCGGCGTGCGCGGGGGTTTTGTACACGCGGGGAGGGCTGGATGAGTGCGTCCGAGTGGAGAAGCATCGTGCTGAGCTTTGAGATGTTCTCTTTTTGTGCTGCAAGATCGCGGGCTAGCTGCGCCTTTTCGGCTTCAAGCTGCTGCACGGCAGCACCGCTTTCCAGTTCAAGCTTCTCCTTTTCCAGCTCACGAATTTGCTTGCGAAGCTTGACAATCTGTGCCTTTTCATCATAGACCTCATTGACCACGGCGTGGTTGCAAATCTTTTTGGCGCGGGTTGCAAACTTGAGGGTAGAGATCGTTTCGTCCTGGTGGACGGCGGCCGCGGTCACGGTGCAAATGATACCCGTGCGGGCGTTGCCACCGAGCGAGTTTTGAAGAATGCGTGTAAGCTTGGAGTCACGGTAGGGCACATGGGCAGCGTCAGTAGATCTAAGTGGTACAGCAGAAGGAATGAGAGGGGCAGACTGGCACAAAGCACAACCAGTAGGAAGCTGTTTAAATTCAATGAGGCCCTGGTCAAACAACGGAACAGAGGAGGAGGCGGTGGTGGGACATACTCGGTGAGCTTGGAGATGACGTTGCCGAGGCAGTGGAGTGACTTGTTGATGGAAGCCCCCTCCTTCAGGCGCATACCCTCAGCACCAGTGTTTGCGATGCGCTCAGAGCCAGCCAGATCGACGAGGTTTAGGTGGGATACGCGGACGGCACCTTGCAGACTCTCACGTCCGGCGTTCTCCGACGTCTCTGGGACGTATTCGCGGCTTTCAATCACAAAGCGAAAGATTGTGTGCGAGCGGCTGCTGTGGTCGTTCATGCGCGTTGCTCCAACCTTGCGGTTGCGAAGACCGCGTTCAAGCAGTGACAACACATCTTCTGGCGTGTACACGACCTCCTCGGTCAGGTCGCCAATAAAGATGTCACCCTCAACCGTCTCATGGATCTACACCAGATTAGAAGACAGCACAAACGACAATGGAACGGGAGCGCCAGAAGGAAAACCACACAGATCAGCCAAGTGTGGAGCGACAAAGAGGAGCAAATGCATGGCGTGTTGTGGCCGTGCATTTGGCTCGATGAGGCTTGGAACAAACCTTGAGGTTGGTGTTGCTGCCGTTGAACAAATCACTAATGTTCTGATGACATTCGCAAAGAGAGGCATTGAAATCGGGTCGTGAGTGGCATTGAAACAAGTCACTTGCTTGGCATGTCAATATCGCGAGCGCTTGCAACAACAGCTCGAGGCATATGTCAAGGCCTACCTCGTTGTATATTTCAAGGAAAGAGACACGCAGGAGAAACTCGCGATCATTTTGCTAAGAAGACATACCACGGGAGCCGGCACGCAGAAGTGAGTTGGGTCGAGCCAAGCCAAATGCGGCAGGCAGGTTACTTGCAGCTTACCGCCTCAATGCTCTCAAAAATGTCGTCAATCGCTTGAGGGATGATGCCAGGATGATCGTCCGTGCCCATCATGGTATGTGTCTTACCAGACGAAGTTTGACCGTAGACAAAGACGGTGCCTGGCATGGTGCGAGGCACGGCATTGACATGAGCAGGAATGCGAGCAGTCATTCTGGAAAGGGGTTATAGCACATTTTGACAGCGTACCGTTGATGCCTTGCATGGCATCGGCGACGATGGGACGGGAGACGGCATCGTGCACCATGTCCGTGTCGCAATTGGGCTTGAAGACGCGGTCTGTGGGTTGCACAAATTGGTAGGAGGGGACGAGAGGAGGGGATTTAGCATCGCCGAGGCTTAATCAAGGGCAGGCGGTGACACGGTGGAAGGGAAGCTCTTACCAAACACGTATTGATCTTGCCCACGGGTGGACGACTTCATGGTGGTGTCCGTCAGCTCCCATGCTGTGCCCTTGTCGGCCTCGCTATGCGAGCGAGGGCCGCGTGTATCGTGTGAAGCAACGCCGTGGTTTCCACGGGGCTGAGGTGCGAGCTTTGAGCTGCTGAATGCGAGTGGTCACAGACTTACCGCTCCTTGAGAGGCCGGACACGGATGGTGACGTGCACCTTGTCCATGTTGGCGGTCCTGCAGTGCGGACGCTGGGGAGATCGGGCTCACAGAAAATTGATAGCTTCAGGGCCCAGGGCAAAAACTTCTTGTTTTTTTTTTCCTTAAAAAAGAATGAATATAGAAAGAAGAGGGGCTGAGCACCTCTCCTAGAAGGGCCAGCAAGCGCTCAGACTATTCGCAGACCCGCAATGCACATGAGTGAGCTGAGCGTGGCCAACGGCATCAAGCCGCTTATTCAACTGACGGCAAATGGGTAGCGGGCAGAGTTCCCAGCTTTTGAATGCCCCAGACACAACAAATTCATCCCAGTTTGCCAAGGACACACACAAGTTGCCAACTTACCAAGGCGCAGCGGTTCTACCAGGCAAGAGAGGCTGGCCCGGGGGAGCAGCAAGGGAAAAGAATAAAATGAAACCGCCGATCAGCGCTCGTCAGTTCCTTTTTTTTTTTTTTTTTTCGATGTGCTGACAAAGCGAAGTTTGGGAGCAACAAATTCAAATTTACCCGCATCTATTTCCCAAATATTCTGTTCTGAAAAATACGGGTTTAACAATTGCCTTAAAATCATCTGACATAAATGTCAGGTTCGCTCGCGCGACACCCCGACAGCTTTATGAGGTATATGGGCCACAAACTCTCACAGCTGGTAGCGAGACCTGTGATGTTCATGTTATTGACGTTGTTATTGCTGCGATTTCTTCAGTTATTGCATTTAAGTGCTTTCATATCGCTTCTTCCGAAATCATTCCACTTGCCACTTATCAACGTATAATATCCAGTTGTTGCAGTTTCTTCAGCTTTAGATTCTCTCTCTCTCTCTCTCTCTCTCTCTCTCTCTCTCTCTCTCTCTCTCTCTCTCTCTCTCGCACTCTCTGCCACTGCTGCCTGCTGCCTACCTTTCTGCTGGTGCTGGTGCTGGTGGTGCCTGGTGCTGCTTCTTCGCTGTTGATCAAGATTGCTGGTTGTTCTTCCCTGCTACCTTGATGAGAGGGGGAAGGGTCGGGGTCGAACGAGGAGGGGGGTTCATTGGTTTGACTGGAGGTGGCGGAGCGACGCTTTGACAGTCTGATTGTGGCTTTTCGGGTTTTGGATCGATTGAGGTACGATGACCCCTGGCTTCTCTAATGGCCACTCCAGGCACACACACACACACACACACACGCACGTACGCACACACACGCACGCACGCACGCACGCAAGCGCACTGCATCTCCTTCCCTCTTTCTCTCTATCGCGCGCGCGCGCGCACACACACAGAGACACACACACACACAGACACACATTTTTTATTTTAGTTGTGCCTTTGCCTCTCAGATCAGCCCGCACAGCTCAAGAACCTTGATGCTGCTGCGGTCTGTGATGGCGCGAGACCATGACTTGGGATCACATATTCGCCTCCTACCAGCACCCCCTTCTCTCTTTGACTAAACACAGTTTCACCTTTCGAGCTGTTGGTATCCATCTTTGACATTGCTGCTTTGCCATCGTCGCAGACTCTGCCATCTCGGACGCGACGCCGCAGGCCGCGACTGGCTATGCAGTGAGAACGCACCGTCGACATGCTAAACCGCTTTCGGTCCGATAAACGGCTTCAGCATCCCCAGAGCTCGGCCTCCTCCGTGGCCAGCAGTACTGGCTCGCTGGGCCCTGACGCGAGCTCCTCGCCCTACGAGCAACGCGAATTCATCCCAGACAAAGCCGCCTTCGAGCATCAGGTCTTGTTTTCGCTCTCATGCCTTTATCAGCCTGCACGCACGCGCGCGTGCACTTGCTTGCACGGCCCAGTGCGATGCCTGACTCTCAATTTATCTTGTCATGATAGGGTTTGCTCTATAAGAAGGTGTTGAAAAAGGCCTGGAAAGAGCGTTACGTCGTACTGCAGGTCTGGCCCTTTGTTATCCCCACTCCATGCCGTCCCGACCCCGGCTCTCGCTTTTGTCCGGCGCGTCTATCAACTTACGTGTAATCGCTTGTGCCAGGCGGGTGTGCTTTACGAGTTTGAGGTGGATGAAGATAGCCAACCATTGTTTGATGCAGTCGTCAATCAGACCCCCATCAAGGGCAATGAACTGCTGGTCCGTGCCGTGTCGGTTTACAGAGTACACCCCAGTGGCGGCATGGCTCGCGCACGCTTGGTCTAACCTCGTCCTTGGCCCTTGTCGGGGAACGCCCCATCCTATTCACTGTAGTGTAACGAGTCGAAGAACAAGTTTGTTCTCGAACATCACGCCGGCGGTCGCAAGGTCGGTTCCACCACGCCGCGCTATTCTCGCACAGCGTAGCGGGATATGTGACCTTTTTGGCCCACCTATCTTGGTTGGGCTTACCGTTGTATTCGTATTATCTTATTATTCTAGTATACGGCGGCATTCCGTGCCAAGTCTGAGCACGCTCTCAATGAGTGGCTGCGCCTCCTGAAAGATCAGACCTCCGACGAAACGTACGTCCAACCTTGTGCGAGCTTGCTCGAGGTCTCCACTGAATTTGCCCTCATGTTCACCTTCTACTCGTCTAGGCACGGCCACGTGCACTATTACAAGCCCAGTACCCGCAAAAAGGTGTGGGCCCCTTGACTCGTCTCCCGTCTCTCGTTGTCTGTTTGATTGGCTTTCTTCTTTTGAATTTTTTCTTCTTAAGGAAGCCATTCCTCCGCTCGCCGCTTGCGGCCATTACTCAGTTCAAACTCTTGTTGTTTGTCATTGCTGCTGTAATTCTTGGCAGCTTCAATCACTCATCAAGCGCACGCGCGACTCGAGCGCCACCCCTCGCGAGGTGTGTCACGCCTCCACGCTGCGCATCACCTTTCTGCCTTCCTCACCGCCTGGCCCAATACCCAAATCACAGAGCATACCAGAAACTATCGAGGAGCACTTGGGCCAACTCTATCAGCATGACTTTCAGGATACTTTTGCCCTGCTCATCGCGGCCCTCAGCGATCTCTGCAGGCGACTTGAGGTCAAGGAGCGAGCCTTGCCGGCAGTGACGCGCGTGCTCGGCACGTTGCAAGGGCTCTTGCAGCTAATTGGATACACGGTGGATGAACACCACGACGCAGATCGACAGTCGCTGATTGACGAGCTACGGCCACCCCAACAATCGCTTTGTGGAATAGTGGCTGACATTGCAGACCTCGTTTGCCGCTTGCAGCCGCTGGCGCAGCGTGAGCCCATGTACTTTACGGCCCCTACCCCGGATTTGATTGCTGACCTCACGAGCAAAACCAACAAGGTGCTGCTTTGTCTTGAATCCATCAGCGCCCTGCTTTTCGATCAAGACACCCATACACCCCTTCGGTTGCCCACTCAAACCAGTGCCTCAGACACTGGCGTCAACGCCCGGGGACTTCTTCGAAAAGGTTTGGCAGCCTTGCCGACACGGGCAGGATCGGCCATGGAACTTGTCGTGCGCTCGCGTTCGTCATCTCCTCGTACCACACAGCCAGAGCTGGGGTCAATCCCCTCCACCCCTCCGATTCAGCCCGTGCCCATGACTGGGGACGGGGCCGCACCTGGCTCTCCACCGCATCCCAACCCCAATGCCGCCGCATCTCCAGTTTCCTCCATTGGCTCGATGCCTACGGGCACACCACAGCCGACCACTCCGCGATCAGGACTCACGAGCCGAGCGGCGGTTGTAGCTGACCCCGTCAAGGTGGAGCGCCTTGTACGCTGCTACGGCCTCGAGGCAGAGCGCGCGCAAGCCCTACTCTGTGCCAACTGCAACGATCTGCTACAAGCCCTCAACGAGGCACTGGGGTCGCAGCGCACCAACTTGGAGACTGAAATGCCGCCGCTGCGCCCTTTTGTCGTGCGCTCCAAGTCAGCCTCATTGTTGCACATTGGCAGTGGTCGTGGCAGCGAAGATGGCTTTGGTGGCTCCACCCGGCGCGCCCGCACACGTCACAGCACACGAAGTCACCATCACCACGCACACGGCAATAAAAACAGCCCGTTTGGGTCGGGGGTGGCATCGCCGGCTGGGACATCAGTTTCTTCCACGGCCCCCGGCAGTGTCTCTGCTCCCAATGCTAGTGGTCAGATCGAAGATGACCGGCGCACTTCATTTAGTTCGCTGGATCACTTTATCGCTCAGCGCTCCAGTTTGGGCCAGATCGGCAGCGAGCCACACGCGGCCGCACGCTCTGAACCGAATAGCTTGCGCGCGTCAGCCGGGGAACTACACGCACTCAACGGCGTTAGCCGTGAAAACGCGAGCATCGAAAGTCACTCTGGTGACCCGTTTAGTGGGCGTCCTTCGCCCATGCCAAGTACGATTCCGCCAACGAGCGGAGATCTTGTGTCGGACTCAAACAGAGTGCTGTCACCTAGCATACCCTCGGATGCCTCGGGCTCGGTTCGTCGTCGCAACAGCATCAAGCGGCCCAACCGCGTGACGGCCGTGATGGAGGTGAACGACGGCGTTACGGCCGTTGATCGATCGCCCGAGCGCATGCATCAGTTCTCCCACGAGGAGATGGGGGCGGGATCCGGTTGGGAGTGGGACGGTGCCTGGTCCCCCACGCACAGCCAAAATGGGGCCCGTACTGCCCGAGACCAGCCACTCGAGTATGCGGATCCCGGGCGTACTGGTGCGCGTCACGGCCTGAAGCTGCGAACTGGCACCATGACATCGGACGAGGAAGAGGACGAGGACGCGCAGGCCAATCAGCCAACAGACCCCGAGAGCCTGGCAACATTGCGTAGGGGCAGCTCGGTCGAACACCCGTCCCGTTATCGACGGGGGAGCACTGACGATGACTCGGATGACGACGACGAAGATGACGATGATGACGACAGCTATGGCAGTCGAGGCCACTCAGCACCTGGATCAGGCTTGGACCATGACACGGCTGCGGCACTGGAGGCCGCTGATGTGGGCGATTTGATGACTCGGCGTCCTGCACGGCCACGGCGCAGCGACTTTGGCCTGGGTTCCGGCAAGGCTGGCAACGAGGGGGAACGGAGCAACATATCTCGCCGCCGCATGTCTATTTTAGGCATCCGTGCCGAAGATCAGGAGCGTATGGAGCGCGCCCGGCGCCTCCGCCACTCCACCTTCAGCAGCTCCACGGCTCACGAACAGCATTTTGCTCGTGAGGCACACCGGCACCCGGCCTTTCGCCTCTCAGCCAAGAACCCCTTTGCCAACTTTCATGATCCGGTCGCAAGCCTCGATGCATCGGCCATGGCCTCGGCTCAGGCTCTCATGACGGATGATGACGATGATGACAACTCGACAGTCGGTGACATCTCTTACATCAGCACTTCCTTCGAGTCAGATGCCGGACCAACGTCCGAGCGGGAACACGCCCCCCCAAGCTCTACAGGCCACTTGTCAGTGATACCCACAGAACTGCCGCGGACCCTGTCTTCTACCAATCCCTTTGCTAGCTTTCTCTCGACAAGAGCAGGGGTCGACGGGTCCAGTGCCCCGACTAGCACAACCCCGAGTGGTCGCGCGAGTCGCCTTGCCCATGCCAATACCAGCGGATCAGCAGAGAGCACAACGGGCAGCAATCCATTTCCAGCAAAGCCGTCTACTGAAGCCCAAAGCTCGAGCCAAGCGGCCGCAAGTGCCGCTGAGCGACTGGAGGTTCCCGCAACGACAGCACCCATTGATGTTCCGCCCGTCATCCCCCCACGCATACCCACAGGGGGTCGAGCGTCACCTGCTGTGGGCTCACCGGCCCTTCCTCCACGTGGCCCGCTTCGGGACATGGCTGCTTCAGCGTCGCGGACCGACGGATCCGCCTCATCGCTTGTGGCATCACTGATCACGGGCCATGGCGACGACGGTCGCGGGCGCTCCAAAACGATGCAATCTTCTCCCTCACAAGGTCCGGTCGCCTTAACGACCAAGCCCCGCTCTTACAGCGACCGTCAAGCGGATATGATGCGCCCACGAGCGCAGGTGATAAGTGGTGAGGGCAATGGCCATGGCTCACCCCACCGCCCTTCGCTGACCAAGGGCCACCCGGTCGTCATGCAGCTTACAGATGCCGACCATACCGAGGCGACGTCCACGGACGATGTCGGGCCAACAGCCGCACCGCTGCCTCGCACGAGCCTCGGCGGTGACACTGGTGATGCAGGTCAAATTGTGTACGTGGCCGAGGCCGGGGATGAGATTGACGATGTCACTGGAGCAGTCTGTTATCGATACGCGTTAGAAGACCACCACGAAATTTTGCGAGTCAAGCTTGCAACGGTCAAACAGCTGATGCATTTTTTAGTGGCTGTTTCGAACGCGGACCCGGACTACTTACCGGCCTTTGACCTGAGCTTTGGCATCTTCACCGACGCCGATCAGGTGATGCGGTTTTTGACCGACTGTCATCTGAAGTCTTACGAAGGCATTGTGGCTGGTGCCAACCTGAGCGAAGCTGCTTTTGAACACTCTCGCTGCTCAGATGCCCTTGCGCGTTTGCTGCCGCGCCTCTTGCGGGACCTCAACATGTCTCTTTTGCAGCGGGTTGCAGATGCCATCACCCGCTTGCTACGCCTGGGTGACGTCCACTTTATCGAGCTGGCTGTTGAGGTTTTGCAGGCGCTATCCCTGGCGCTGGAGGAGCGGGCCAAGCTGGAAGAGCAGCGGCGTGCCGCGGCCAGCCCTCGACGGGCCATTGTGATTCCCGATCGCCCGCAGGAGCAGCAGGTTTTCACGCGCTTCGAGTCCATTACAGATGTTCCTGATTTCGATGTGGCACGCGAGTTGTGCCTGCGGGATGCGGAATTGTTGGCTGCTATCACACCTGAAGAGCTCATCAGTTGGCGTCACGAATCAAAGCGTGCAGACTGCAGCAATATCATTGCTGTGACAAACCACTTTAACAGCGTGAGCCGGTGGGCCGCAACGCTCCTCTGTCGCACCGAGCGCTTGCGGCGTCGGGCCAAAGTACTAGCCAAACTGGTGGACGTGATGCGCGCACTGCGCAAGCTGCACAACTTCAATGCCCTCTTGGCCATTTTGTCAGGGATTGACAATGCGGCCGTGCACCGCCTCAAGCATACCTTTGACCATGCCGGCTCCAAGGTGGCAAGCCGCTTGCGCAAGTTGAAGCTTCTGATGTCCCGCGACCGCAACTTTGCCGTGTATCGGAGCGCGTGTGCCCAGGCCAGCCTGCCTGCGATCCCATACCTGGGCCTGTACCTGTCGGACATTACGTTTGTGCACAATGGCAATCCAGACTTTTTTGATGACTGCGAGGGCATCGCTTTCCCGACGGCTCCCGTGTCGCGCATCGTCAACTTTGCTAAGGTATGATCCAGCGCCTGCTTTCGCTCGGTAAACACATAACCTGGGATGGGCTCTTTGCGTTGTTCTCAACCGGCTTGGTGCTTGTTGGCAGATGCAACACTTTCATTCGATTTGCAGTGCTGTCCAGCATTTTCAAAGTGAAAAGTATGATTACAAATCGCGACCGGAGGTTTATTCCCTGTTTAAAGACTTTGAACACCTGGACGATGAGGCCCTGTACCAGTTATCACTGCAAGTGGAGCCTCGTGGCGTCAAGGCGGAGGATTTGCAATAATCTCATTTCCCTTTTCTGTGTATAACCGATTGTTTCCTGTGTGTGTATGTGTGTGTGCGAGCGTGCGGCCTAACCTGAGACAAACAACTTGGTGAGTTGGAGACAATTTTTTTTTATCACACTTCTGATGGAGGATTTATAAGAAGCAATTGAACCTTTGTTCTCCAGTTTTTGGTTTCATATATGTTGTGCGAGGAAGAAAAGTCGGCGTGTTTGAATAGGTTGAGTCGATTATGAAGCGAGAATACATCGTTTATTCGGGCCAGCGAACCAAAGAGGCCATGAAAGGCCCAGACAAAGGGATGAAACGAACAGCTATGCCTCGGCATCAGCACTGTCATCCTGAAGGTTGGCATTGACCGCAGCGACTTGCGCTGATTCATCCAAAAAGTCAATGACACGCTGGCATTTGCTCTTGAGTTCTTGCAGAGCCATGAGTACCAGCACGTCGGGAGCGAGTGCGCCCACTGACTCGACGGAGACTGACGGTACAGGAGACAAGATGTACATAAAGGTAGCGGGGAAGGCGGGTCAGACAGATTTAAAAAAAAAAAAAAAAATCAAGGCGCAAGGACGAGACGGTCGAAACGTGGGGCACGGCGAGCAACTCAACATACAGATGAAGTGGTCGCGTACGCGGTTAAGTTCGACCTTATCCCTCAGGTCATCGTGGCGGAACACTTCGCGGGAAACGGTATCGGCACGGGGGTTCACGATCTTTGCCTCATCTTCACCTTTGCTGTTCTTCACAATGTCACAGACACCTGTGGATCGAACACACATCGAGGCAGGCGGTACGAATAAGCATGGCCCCACAAGCCAGGAGAAACAACAAGCTAGGTGCCGCTAACGCAGATCCACTCACCGGGTGAAAAACACTTTTGCAGCTTGTGTGCCAACGGGCCCACAATAGGCTCCTTGAGGATGATTTCGGGCATGAGACGGTACGAGGCGGTTGCGACGGGCGACCATTTGGCATGGGTCTTGCCAACGCCTTTGTATATAGACCAAAGAGAAACATTCAACGAGTTGGGGTGAGACGCCATTAGCAACAAGAAAGCAACGCGAGGTTGCACAGACGCAAACCACTCACCCTTTTCACAAAAGAGCTGCATGTTGACTTCTTGCCCGGGGCGCATTTTCATAATGACAATGTCATCATAGACGACACTGAATCCATTTTTGCCAAACTGCATGGCGTGTCGGCACACGACCAGGACAAGACACATCCAGGGGCATGAGTGTGCAAAACACAAGCACCGGGGTGTTGACAAGTTTGGGGTGTTATTAAACAAGTTTGGCCGTGATTCGCACGGCGCCCACATGATGGTGAACGTGTGGGCGCCTGGCCACACCAATCGAGTGGTGCGGGTCGAATCAGCGGCCGAGTGACTGTCGCGCCCTTTTGACCCCCCAAGATTAGCAACAAATCAAGAGGCAACACTGAGAGCGCAAGTTTTGACTGTTTCGACACACGCTTTTGGAGGTGAAAGTTTTTGGTCAACGCACCACTTGTTCCTGTTGACCCTGTGGTGCCCATTCAAGGTCTCGCGAGTAGATGACGGCATTCTCGTACAAGTCTTCGGGGTTGGTGGCATCGGCGGGAGCATTTGGTTTCTTGGTGCAGACACGCTTGAGGTTGAAGACGATGGTGTTTGCATCGGTTGGCTGTCCGCCGTCATCGGCGCGGTACGTGAAGTGGCGCGGGTCAGCCTTGATGGGAATCAAGCCCAGGCGATGTGCGAAGAGCTCATCGGGCAGCATGGATGTGTTGTTGAAGATGTAGACAGACTCAATGGCCATGGTGGGCGTCTGTTGGGAGGGGGCATGCAACGTACGGAGGCAGGTGTGGTTGATGAGGACAAAAGAAGACGCATGGGCTGCGTTGCATGCACAATGACGAAGAGCCTTGTCTCAGAAGAAACATGGCCATTCCGTGGATCGTACGTCAGCGATAAGAATGCGGCGGATGGTGTTGACGATGGCAGCGTCTAGACCAATGATGTCAAATTCAAGCTCATACTCGCTGTCCTCGATGCGGGTGACATCAATCTTGAGTTTCTGCACACGAGTAAAAAGAGAGCGGCCAAACCCAAAAGGTCAATGTGAGAAGCGGCAAGGTCTCGACTTGAACCAGCACAAACTGGGGCAACGACATTGCGAATGGGGGTTTCAACATGCTCTCAAGGCTACCTTTTTAATGGCCTCAAGGTTCCAGCTGTCATCGATGCCCGGGTAGCTGCCAGGAAAATCAGTGCTGGCCGTCTTAAGGAAACAAAAGAAACGAAAATCCAAGCAAGCCACATCATCATGAGGCCGAGCCGGAGTTGCAAGGTTGATCAAGTGCGGGCGGAAGCGCCCGTGGGACGCAAAAGGGTCGAAAGGATCCAAAACACCCGAGGCGCAATAGCGGGCCCGACCAACATACGTAATCGACGCGGTCTTTGGTAAGCGAGACGCGCTCGCGGACTTTGCGGGTAATCTCATCCATGGCGGTCGGTTCTGTGTGTGTACGACGAGTGGTGCCAGGGACAAACGCCTCAGGTTTCCGTCACCCTTGCGGTCCCCGCCCGGCTGCCGTTTCCAAACGCGCAAACCACAACAGCGACCTCGACCAAGGGCCTCTTTCAGTAAAACTGCACTGTGTGTGTGTGTGTGTGTGTGTGTGTGTGTGTGTGTGTGTGTGTGTGTGAGTGTAGAGCCACATGGCCGCACGCGGTCGTTCAATCTTCCAGTCTCGGACAAGACTCGTCAAGTCTTCTAGTCTCCCAGTCTCAGTTAGTCTCCGGTGTGCGTTGGCGTACCGCTATAGTTGGTCTCCTAGTCTTCTTGTCTCGCACAAGACTTGGGGGAGAGCCTCATATGCACTCTCTCCCGTGACATTGGAAATAGTCCTCATCTCTGGGATCTACACATTGGTAAAATAAATCTCTGGAGCAGGCTTGTATTTCCTTCTGTACAAGTATCTGAACCCTCTCCCATCTCTAACCCGACCAACTCATGCATCACTCATCTCTAAGATCCGATCACATCATCTCATCTCTCTGCCTTCGTTCTTTATTGTTGTTGTTGTTGTTGTGTGCCAGTTCACTGTGTACATCTTCAGGTCCGTCTCGGGGTACCGGTCGCTAAATGGCAGCGCCATCTGGTTCAATTGAAGAGGGAATGAGAAGACAAGAAGGAAGCGGGGAGGGAGGGGGAGGTTCGTTGCGTTGTGGTTTTAGTCAGGGGACACGGGATATTTTGTCGCCTTAAGCGATGACGTTTCAATGCCATACTCATCTTGATGCTTTTGGAACGCGTCTTCTCTCGACATCTCTGCCACTGCCGATGGCTCTGTCGCCGCCCTCCTCTGGGCTTGGTGGCTTGCAACCCTTGCTCTGGCCGCAATCATGCGCGCATGGATGGCGCCGATGACCCTTGTATCTCGGTATCTTTAGGTGGGTGGCCACTCGCATTTCATTTCCATTTTTTTTTTCTTTCAACTGTTCAGTATCGAGTGCTGCGTGTGCCTTGTCGTGGCGCGACGGGCTGCTGGTGCTGCGCTCAAACTTGCCGTCCAGTCGTGTCCAACACTTGATTTGAAGCGGCTTCTCATTTGGCAAACGTTTGTATACCTTCTGTATCCATCTTGCCCCTTTCGCCTTTGTTGGATCGTTTCGCCTCGGCTGCCGTTTTGGCCACATCCTGTAAGCGTCGTGTCATTTGCTCATCATTTCAAGTTATTTTTTATCCCACTGTTACTGGCAATCCTCTTGAACGACCTCGAATCCTCGCTCTGTATAAAACCAAGTCTTTATCCTCGCCCATTTTTCATGACCTCTTTCTTTCATGTTGGCTACCATCACCAGGCCAGTAGGCGTGGACGTGGGCAGTGACCGTTGTCTCAGTCTCGCCAAGACACCGCCCGCCATGTCGACCAATTCGGGCATGCAGAACCTCATTGAGGTGGTCAACAAGCTTCAAGATGCCTTTGCCTCCCTGGGTGGCGAGGTGCCCCTCGATTTGCCTCAGATCGCCGTGGTCGGCGGTCAATCCGCTGGCAAATCCTCCGTCCTTGAAAACTTTGTGGGAAAGTACGTCTCACCTCTCGGTTCGGCATGGATCCGTTGGTCGCCTGAATGCCATCCCTGGCCTTGGCCATATCCACCGCAATCTTAGCTCATGGCCCTTCTCACCATTGCCATTTGGACGCGTAGGGACTTTTTGCCTCGCGGTTCGGGCATTGTCACCCGTCGCCCCCTGGTGCTTCAGCTCAACTACCATCCCTCAGCTGGTCAGAGGCTTTGATTATTGAATACCTGGTTTGCGCTTGTCTTGAGCAAACGGCTGTCTTTCACCCCGATCGCCTCATACATCTCATGTCTGCTGGACAGAGTGGGGCGAGTTCTTGCATGCTCGAGGCAAAAAGTTTACCGACTTTAACGAAATTCGCCAAGAAATCGAGGCTGAAACAGATCGCATGACCGGCAGCAACAAGGGCATTTCCAACATCCCTATCAACTTGCGCGTCTACTCTCCCCACGGTATGCAGATCAATCTCAAGGATCCCCACGGAAAGCGCGGAGCCTTTCCCTTTCCGCCTCGCCTCGTCCGTTGTTGTTGTGTATTTGTGTGCGCGGGCAGCGGGTAGCAGGTCTGATGCATGTATGCCCCCTGATGCTGATCTCATTTCTGACGATTCGTAGTTCTGAACCTGACACTGGTCGATCTGCCGGGTCTGACCAAGGTGGCCGTCGGCGACCAGCCCGCGGACATTGAAAATCAAATCCGCGGCATGCTCATGGAGTTTATCACCAAAGACAACTGCATCATTCTGGCTGTCACACCTGCCAACCAGGATCTGGCCAACTCGGATGCCCTCAAGCTCGCCAAGGAGGTGGATCCAGAGGGCGTGCGCACGATTGGTGTCATCACCAAGCTTGACCTCATGGACAGTGGCACAGACGCTCGTGCCATTTTGACCAATGAATTTCTACCCCTGCGTCGCGGCTACATTGGTGTTGTCAATCGCTCACAAAAGGATATCGACGGACGCAAAGACATTCGCGCTGCCCTTGACGCTGAGCGCAAGTTCTTTCTCATGCACCCGTCGTACAAAGACATTGCCTCCAAGAACGGCACACCATATCTGCAAAAGGCCCTCAATCAGCAGCTGACCAACCATATTCGCGAATGCCTCCCCGGCATTCGCAACAAGCTGCAAAAACAGCTCGTTGCTCTTGAGAGCCAGGTGGCCGAGTTCAAGCATTACGATCCCAATGGTGTGTTGCCCTCGCCCAGTGCATGCGTTTGTTTGTAGTCGTTGCCTTATATTCCTCACATTGGCCATAAACCTGGGGACATTTTTTACGGTATAGACGGCACCAAAAACACCAAGGCCATGGTGCAGATGGTCAATCAGTTTGCCAACCAGTTTGAAAAACGCATTGAGGGTTCTGGTGACACGGTCAACGTCGAGCGTCTCAGTGGTGGCGCACGCATCGCCCGTGTGTTTCACGAGCGCTTCCCCTTTGAGCTCGTCAAGATGGATCTCGACGAGCGCACGCTGCGCCGTGAAATTGGCTTTGCCATCAAGAACATTCGTGGTATCCGCGTTGGCCTCTTCACCCCTGATATGGCCTTTGAAGCCGTCACCAAGCGCCTGATCGAGAAGCTCAAGGTACGCATTTTGAAGGCCAGACATGGTTCCGCGGACCCGCCCCAGAACCCGCTCACACCCCGAATGTGCCTGTCCATGTGCAGATGCCTTCCCTAAAGTGCGTGGACATGGTATGTGAAGAGCTGGTTGAGCTCTTGAATGATGTCACGCAAAACATGGCGCGCTATCCCCGGTGAGCCGTCCACGCCTTGTTGTTGCTGTAGCACCTGCTGCTATCCGTCTACCAGCGGACTGTTAGTGTACATCCCGGACACACTCATCACCATCATCGTTGGCCTGATAGCCTTCGTGACGAGTGTGAAACGCTCGTCTCGACGCACATTCGCGATTGCGAGGAAAAGGCCAAGGTGCACATCAACAACCAGATCTCGATTGAGCTCTCGTACATGAACACCAATCACCCCGATTTCATTGGGTTTGCCAACGCCGCCAACGGCAAGCGTGCGCGCAGCAGCAATACCATGCGTGCAGACGCGCCTACCCAGGTACGATTCCGCGTGTCCGAACTGAGTCTGGGGCTCGTTCAATCAGGCCACACCTTGAAGTTGGATTCGTGCCGCTCGTCTGTCAGCGCACGCGCTCATTTTGTGGGATTATGTGCTACGTGGTTCTGAATTGCTCAGGAAATCCGCAAGGGTTATTTGGGCATTGGCGGCTCAGGCCGTCTAGGTGGCGCCAAGGACTACTTTTTCGTGCTGCAAGCCTCTTCCCTCGCATGGTACAAGGACTCGGATCAGAAAGAGCAAAAGTATCTCTTGTCCTTGGATGACTTGAAGTTGCGCGTTGTCGAGGAGAGCAGCCTTTTGGGCCGCAAGCGCTTTGCCTTTGAGCTTTTCAACTCGGAGGACAGCCACAAGAACGTGTGGAAGAACCACGAGACCCTTGAGCTGGTGGCACCAACTCAAGAGGAGATGGAGGGCTGGATGGCTTCCTTCCTACGCGCGGGCGTGTACCCTCAGAATGAAGAGGCGGAGGACGCGGCTCAGATTGAGGACGAGGAGAGCACCGACCCCCAGCTTGAGCGCCAGGTCGAGATTATTCGCAACCTCGTTGACTCGTACATGCAAATTGTCCACAAGACCCTACGCGACCAGGTGCCCAAGGTCTGCATGCACATTATGGTAAACAACGTCAAGGAGTTTATCAGCGACGAGCTGATTGCCCATCTCTACCGCCAAAGCCCCGAGGAGCTGATGGAGGAGTCTCCAGAAGAGGTGAATCGCCGTAACGAGCTTCTCGCCATGTACCAGGCTTCCAAGCAGGCTCTGGACATTATCAAGGACGTTAACCTGACAACAAAGAGCGAGTCTCTGCCTCCTCCAGTCGAGAATAGCATTCCTGTCAGTGCACCCCCGCGTCCAGCTCCTGCCGGTCGCCCCGGCGCCCCACCCCCACGTCCCACATCGACGGGTGGCGGCCCACCCAAGCCTTCTCCTCGCGCGCCTGCTCGTCCAGGTACGTGACTGGCGATTTCGATTGATTTCTCTCTCCGATTTCATCCGCTGCCCATACTGCGCCCCCTGCCTTTTATTTTTATTTCTGTTTCAACCTGTTTCTTGCCTTTGGCGCTTTTTCATCTCATGTCTGTTATCCACTCCGCAATGCAGCCACCGGTGCACCCAATCCCGCCGTGCCCTCTCGTCCAGCGCCAAGCCAGCGCAGCGCACCACCGCCACCCAGCAGCCGCCCCACTATTCCGGGGCGCCCCACTGTGCCCCAGCGCCCTTAAGAATATCTGGCATTTATCTAGAGGTTGGCAAAGTTGTGTACGCCACGCACAGCGGGGTTGTGTCGTCCACAGCGCATCTTCACCAAGACTGAAGGTTAAAAATGGATAAAACTCAGAAGCTCATGAGGCGCCAGCACCCACCCAAGGCATCGTTCAGGAACGATGCCTGTTGTGCATGCCCTGGTGGCATGGCGACTGTGCTGGAATTATTGCTCGCCTCCACTTTTTTTTACATGTTGTGGCATACTGGTCCTGCTCCGTGTAGCATTGTCTCATCTTTTTTTCTTTCTTGTTTTTGCTCATGGGTCTGTTCTTTTATTTTGTCTGTGGTTTTTTTTTTTGTTGCTGTGCTCCATTTCTGTTTCCTCACATTGTCTCGCACATCAAGTGGGGCTGATCGCCGTGCGCGCTTGCGCGCTAAACCGGCCCGCTTGTGCTTCTAGCGATCCAATTTACAAAAGCAATCATTCTGCGGCGCAACGTTTCACACCCAAGCCTCTTCTACTGATCCTTTTGTGGCATGCTTACGGTGACATGGAGGCATTGCACAACCCCATGGGGAAGATTGTTGAGCAGTGTCTCAAAGCTCTTTGTGATCGGATGGTAGGATTGTGGCAGGAAGCAATGGAGCAAGCGTCAAAGCCAGGTTCAATTACAGCATGAAGCAAGGAGGAAAGATGTCTGCCCTGGAAGCATTCACGGAATGCACACGACATCTCGAAAGAAACGCGTAAAATTTATTTTCTCTTAAAAGATGCACAAAAACGAAATCAAGCCTGTTGCTAGCACTCGGGCAAAATCACTTGAGGCAGGCATGTTCAGGCGGTACTGGCAGTAGACTGGGCGTCGAGCATTTGTCGAAAGAGTCCGGTCCCGGCTTCTAGTTCTTGGAAGGAGCCAGACTCGACGATTCGGCCATGGTCCATGACGTGGATAACGTCCGCAGTCTTGAGCGTAGCCAGCCGGTGGGCAATCAAGAGGGTTGTCATGCGACCAGTGTTGAGCGTCAGCGCGGCCTTGAGGGCCGCATGCACCTGTTGCTCGCTCACGGCATCCAACTGAAATCGAAATAAGCCGATGCGCCAACGCAATTCATGCAATGAGGGGTGACGCAAGAAGGCAGGGTCGATCGCTAGCCAGCAACTTACCGCAGCCGAGGCTTCGTCGAGAATCAGAAGGCGGGGCTGACGCAAAAGCGCACGAGCGATGGCAAGGCGGGCCCGTTGCCCACCCGAGAGCGTGACGCCCCGCTCGCCCACCTCCGTGTCAAACCTGAGAGGAGTCGCAACATCCCGTGGATACCCGCATCCGTAACATGAGTGTGGCTGCATCACAAATTCGAGGTTCACCTTCCCCCCACCGATAAGGGCCCAACAACCATCAGTTGAGAATTTTGCTTACCCTTCTGGAAGCTCGCAGATGAATTCGTATGCGTTGGCTTGCTTGGCAGCCTCGATCAGCTGTGCCTCAGTAGCATCAGGGCGACCGTACATTAGGTTCTCGCGCACGGTGCGGTCAAACAAGAGAGCATCCTGAGCGACAATGCCAATGTTGTGGCGCATCTCCACGGGATCAAGAGTACGAAGGTCCACGCCGTCGAAAAAAACCTGTCCCGAACTGGGGTCGTACAAGCGGGTCAGAAGACGAGCCACGGTTGACTTGCCACAGCCGCTGCTGCCACATAGACCGACAGACTTTCCAGCGGGCAGTTCAAGGCTATAGTCCTCTAGTACAATTTCGTCCGGTCGCTCTGGATAGGCAAAGGTGACGTGTCGCAGGACGGCTTCGATGCCCTGCTGATCAACCTCATCATCTCGAGCCAAAATGTTGACGGCCTTTTGGGTAGCTTGGGGTCCGGTGGGCGTGGTTGCGTTGGGCAAAGGGGGATCATAATCAAAGTCATCCACGTCAGCGGCGTGGCGAGATGGCGACCGCTTTTTCTTCGAGGCCTCCTCGCCTTTAGCAGTGGCCGGCTCTGATTTGGTGCTCGAGGCGTGCTCAACGACGGGCATGGGCTGGGTTGGCGGGGGCTTGGGCTCGCCCGTGTATGGGGCAGCCAGCACGCGTGGCCGAGCGCCATCGTGGGGCATGGATGAGGTGGGGTCAGAGGGAAGGTCAATGAGGTCGAATAGGCGCTGCGAGGCCCCGAGACCACGAGTCAGGTCAGCATAGACGTTGCTCATGCCGTTGGTGTGGATCCCAAAGTAGAGGCTGTAGAGGAGAAAGCTGGTGAGGGCACCCACGGTCATTTCTTGACTCGCAATCATGGTGCTGCCAACGGCTAACACGGCCACCAAACTCATGTTGACGCCCCAGAAAACGGTGCCCTCCAAAAGGGCATTGGAGCGGCCCACTTGAAGGGCAGTGTGGTATGTCACATCAATGGCACGGGCGTAGCGATCGTATTCGACGTGTTCCTGGCCAAAATCACGAACGAGGCGGATGTTGCCCAGAGTGTCGGCAGCTTGGCTGGTGGCCTCGGCCAACGCATCCTGGACGAGTCGTTGTTGTCGCTTCATGCGCCGATTGAGCCAGATGGCGCCACCCACGACGGGCGGCAGGACGGCCATGGAGAACATGACGAGCTTGGGGGAAAGGTAAGCCATCATGCCGGCACTGCCAACACCCAGGAAGAGGCTACGCATGCCCTGAGCAAGACTGCTGGCAATGACTTTTTGAAGAAGGGTGCAGTCGGCACTGAGCCGGTTGACCAGCTCGCCCGTGGCCTGAGCGTCGAAGAACCCGGTGCCCTGACGGAGGATGGATTCGAGGGTTTGTTTGCGGATGAGAGCCGAAATGCGTTCACCGGCCATGGTGAGCATGAGACTACGCGCGCCCATGACCAGAGCCTGGACCGTGAAGAGCCCAATGAGGCCATAGGTTGCTGTTTCCAACGATAAGCTGGGGTCGTTGTCCATGGTCAGGTCCAGCATGCGACCGATGGCTGCAAGCAGTTGCAAGAGAAGGGAGGGTGGTTCGTCAGAGTGAGACAGGGGAAGGAGTGTGAATGAGAGAGGCACTCTCTCGAAGCCGAGTGCGGGGAAGGCAAGAGCAGGGGGCCATACCCGTGGGCAGGACTAGGGTGACGGAGGAAGATAGAAGCAGCAAGCCCATGCTGCCTCCCAGCAGGGGTGCCTGGGTTTTGGCGAGGTTGATGATCCTAGAGGCGAGTTGAGTGCCGGTGAGGCATCAACAAGAGGAGAAGGCACGAGGTGTGCATGTCAAGTTGGAGGCGTGGCGTTGTTGACATGACGGGGCGAAGGGCGGACCGTTTCATGTCATTGTCCAAGAAGGGAGCCTGAGTTGGACGAGCACCGGTGTGAGGGGACCAGGATACGTCGATCGTGCCAGGACCGTCAGTCACGCGCGAGGCCACTTCGGCTGCCCGGATGTGGGGGGATGAGTGGTTGTGATGCGTCGCATCGATGGGTGGCGGGGGTGGCGGGACGTCAAGGTGAGGTGTGCCATCCATGAGGACTGACGCTTGGTGTAGCGCGCGGTACCCGGTTGGTGGCCTTTGCGTGCATTGCGTGGTGGGTGCTAGTAGTTGCCAGCAGCCCTCGACGGGCGAGGCCGGTCCTCGTCGTACCAAGACATTTAATCCGGTGCGCCAGCACAGCATGACCAAGGTTGAAAACCGGAACTCACGCGCATCAAGGGATGCCCGACAAGGTGCCAGTAGAGCGCCGGCCCGAGTTCTTCAAGAGGTTTGCAGGCGTGTCCGCGGGGGGTGGAAGGGATTGCACGGTTCTTGCTCGAGGCTTAGCTCAAGAGGCACATGCTTCTTCCTTCCGAGTGGTGTTCGCGCAAGAGCGTGCTCTTTGGGGACCGTGAACCGGGAGGAAAATGCACTGGTCCTTGAACCAAACCCCTCCACATCCGCCTCGATCCTCCTCAATCCTCCTTGGCCCTATGATCACGTCCAAATCAGCCTCCAACCCAGGCGAACAGCGCCTCAAGTCGCACACGCGCGCGAGGGTCCCAGCAAGGGGAGGGGGAGGGGGGGCAGGTGAGAGCGGAGAGCGTGCCTCGACAACTGTTTCGACCCCTCTCTCTCTCTCTCTTGGCACAACACCAGTCAGCTGGTTGCTCTGATGTCTGGCAGGTAGATGGACTCTTCTCTGAATGACCTTTAGTTTTAGCTTGTTTGTCTCGTACCTAGACCAGTCTCCTCTGGTCTCAGCGTTCGATTTGCTCTGCTCTCTTGCAGTTGTCAGCAGGTGTCATGTGGAAGTGTAATCCAAGTCACACTTTCTCTCACATCGCCGCAGTGGAGCTCTCTCTCTCTCTTTCGCGACTGGCTGACACATACAGGCGAGATCCAACTCACAGTGAGTCTTGAATGGTGCGTCTGGGTGCGTCTGGGTGCGTCTGGGTGTGCGTCTGGGTGTGCGTCTGGGTGTGCATCTGGGTGCGGTGTGCTACATGTACGGTGGGGGAGGCAAAGGGTATTTGGAGAGGGTGCTTGAATTGCTCATGCGCGCAAATGTGATGTAGCGTTCGAGATGTGGCTTTGGGGGGCGTTGCGGCTGGCTGGCTTCATCATCTTGGCTTTGATGCTTCTTGCCTGTCTTGTACAACCAGCATGGTACGTCCAGAGGCAAACGCGACACTCCAAACGTCGCCCTGACTCACGACCTTTTCCCCCTTTCTTGTCCGTATGCGGTACCATCCAGGTCCGAGTTGAGTTCAGGAGTTGGTACATCGCTGGCTGCTGATGAGCATGCCTCGACGAGGAGTGGTGCCATTCACGAGCGTGAGGCCATTCCTCTTGCTGCTCCATCAGACGTCCGAGCCGAAAATGAGGAAAAGGTGGAAGAAGGGGAAGTGGATGCCATTGAAGAGCAAAGCGAAGAGGACGAGGAAGAGGAAGAAGATGATGACGAGGATGATTATGATGATTATGATGATTATGACACGGGCGATGAAGATGAAGACGCTGGGCCATGTGGAGATCCCGATCGTGTGCTGCAAGACCATCTGCAGCGCCTGCAACAAGCGCGCACCAATGGTCGCGACGAACTTTGAGGTGCCATGTTCTCCCCGCGTCTTTTTCAAAAATACCAACTGCCCAGTGTGCTTGGCTTGCTCCCCCGCTCCTCCCCCTCGGCTGGGCTGTGCCCAAAATCGATCTGTTCTTGCTTGATTTGGAAACAAGCTCACTGTCCTTGGCTCCAGATTCATGCAAATGCGGAAGAGTCCCACAGAAAGAAAAGCAAACTGACAGAGAAAAGACGATATCAACTAAGCACGAGCTGCGACAATGTGATTCACGGTCAGTTTGACCAAAGTCAGGTTTAGCAAAAGCGCGCGCAGCGCGCCTTGCCTTTAGGAAAAGAAGGAAAGAAAGGGGGAAAGCATCAAGCCAACCCAACCAAAGGATTTACAAAAAAAAAAAAGGCAGGGAAAAGCGGAATGAGCGCCATGCTTCGAAGCGTTTGGCGAATCAGGTTTAGGTTTAGGCTTGGGCTGCAGCTCGGGCGGCACGAGCCGCAGCGTTGGCTTCGCGACGCATGTCATGCTCGGCGCGACGCGCCATCTTCTGAAGCATCTCCACACGCAACTTCATGCCCAGTTCACTGTCCAGTTTTTCGGGCTGCCGTGCAATACCAGGCACAGGAGCACGGTGAGCCATGGTGTGATAATGAGTCCTCGGAGGTATCACATCTGCTTTATCTACCGCACCTGAGTCATGAGGATGTAGTTGTCAAAGCCACCAGCCTTGTCAATGCACCGAATGGCTTTGGTCGTCACCTTCACCTTGGTGCTACAGGTAGAAAAAAAAAAAAAAGATGATGCCATTCATCAGATTGGAAGCTCCTCGTGATGCAAAGTCAAGCGGCCAAGGAAAAACCAGGCACACCACGGGCTTACTAGCGCTTGAGGATATCACTGTAGTAGCGTTTTTCGAAAACATTGGGCTTCCAAATCTTCAGCGACCTAACGTGCGTGAGGCGCGAGGGCTGAAAGTGAGCTGCTGCAGACTCGGAAAGGCGCAGAGCTGGGACAGGCGGCAAGGGAACAGCCAAGGCACGCATCTCACTTGATAGGGGATTTCTTGTCCTCAGCCGACTTGACGCCGAAAAGCACCTTCTTGCCCGCATACAGACCACGCTGCGCCG